>NC_072731.1:45924918-46142418 GCF_026930045.1 Uloborus diversus
TGTTAAACAATATTAAACTTCAGTTTTTCTCTCAATATTTTCAAGACAAAATTATCAACATATTGTATTTTTAATGCAGAACTTAAAAACATATCTTGTATCTAACTTGATAGCTTTTATTTTCGGATATAATTTGAAAGAACTTACCTACACTTTGCGGTCCGAAATTCGTTCACGTCAAGTCAATTTCTTTGACGAACAAAGTGTACCGAAAAGTACCAACAGAGAAATTGATGAATTTAAATATGACACCAAAGTCCCCCTGCTGGAACCATTCGGGTTTATTCTTCTGTTCTTGCCCTTTTCCAGTTTATCACAAATATAGATATGTAATCAAAATAGGTTACTGATTTTATTTTTAGAGTGTGCGCAAAATGCATTATATATTTTATTTATTAAAACATTGAACTCTATTACATCATTATTCCATTTCATATATACGAGAGTCCCCCCCCCCCACACCATAAGAGTGATGGTGCACCCATAAAATGATATAAAGCGCCCCCCCCCCTTAAAAAAGCAACCCCTTGAAAATGTCAATGGCACAGTCTGCGTGGTGAACGCCCCTCGTCTTCTCCCCATATGTGCATTGCATATTAATAACATAGTATTTAAAAAATGATCACTTTTAAAACGATGACATGAAATAATATTACTTCTTATTTCGGCATGTAAATACAGCTGTTCCATTTTTGCCACTGACTAATTCCTCCTGACTGTCCTACATTAAACTAGCATATCCACGAAGGAAATGTTATTTTCGGAACAACTAATGTCAAGGAATTTTTTTATTGTTAACCACATTTAACAAAATGAATAAGCAGATGAATTAATTGCATATCTATGTTCTTACTAATAGATAACATGGTCATTTTCTAATGGTATAAAATTTTTTTAAATGAATGAATAAATTATAATAAAAAAAAATAAATAATACTGGCACATTTTTTGTGAAGCATATTACAATACCAGAAAATATTTGCATTGCCATATTTTTAATGAATTAAACAATTGTTTTTTTTTTCTTTTTGAACCAAAATGTATGTACATCCAAGTATTTCGAAATAACTTTTCTGTGATTGCTTCTCAAATATAAATCTTATTTCTTTTACGTAATTAATCAGTTTCAGTTGGTTACAACAAATAGTACACCGAGCACATAGGTATGTAGGATAACTTTAAATCAATTCGATAAACCCAAAAACAGTTACAATTGGAGCCTCATCAAATGCAAATCAACAAAAATATAAATGTATATAACAACATGTTTTAAAATATTCATTAATACTTACAAGTGAACATGAGCGGAAGAAAATCTAAGTACCTCCATTACAACTGAATAAGTAATCCAAAGGGTTTCGTTTCATTAAGTATAAACACGGGTGTTGAAACTATTCACGCTTGAACACACAATATATATCTAATTATGGTCGCATTGGAAATTGTAAAGAAACAAATGGTTATTAACTAACTTAATAGCTGCGTACATCGTCTAAAAAATCAAGGGCAGTCCAAAATGCAAAGGCGTAAACTTAGTTTCGACACATATTACTACTCTCTAGACATGAAATAACAAGCAACCCAATGCTAAACAGTTGCTGACTGCAGCAACCATAGATAAGAAAAAAATAAGTTATCGTTATTTCCGACGCATTAGAGCCCGTGTTGGAATGATGAAATAGGTTTCGAAGCGTTGCGTCATCACTTCCGCTTCTAGATTTCTTGAAATAACAAAAAGCTTTCTGAATATTGAGGAGTTCGCTATTGGATGAAGGATTCCTACTATTTCGGAAACGTTTCCGATATATCCAGAAACGTCTCCGAAATTTGTTACAGTGTACACACGTAACCACCCAGGAGGAGGGACATACTTGGGGGGGGGAGCCGTTTCTAGAAACAATAACTCTAATCAGTAGGGTCTTGTCGCAATTCGTGATTGCGAAAAACATAATTTGAATTCAAAGTTTCGGAATTCAAATTAGAATTATTATTATTTTTTTTTTGAGCAATCACGATTGCTTATTGCTTTCATTTGACTGTCCTTGACGTTACGGTTCCGTTTTCAGCTTTGACGGACCAGGGCTGCAGCACCACCGTCCACCGGCGGTGGCGCGGCTGGTCCTGAGCACTGTCCACCGGAATCCACTTTTGCTGGGCGGTGGCGTCCATGTCCTACACAAGCATGGTCATATACACTCCCCTACGTGCGCACGCCTTTACACACATACACACGCCTACGTGCACACACGTAAGCCTACACACACAACTATACACACGTAACCACCCAGGAGGAGGGACATGCTTGGGGGGGAGCCGTTTCTAGAAACAATAACTCTAACCAGTAGGGTCTTGTCGCAACTCGTGATTGCGAAAAACATAATTTGAATTCAAAGTTTCGGAATTCAAATTAGAATTAATTGGGGGAAGTAGGTCACAGATTTTACTTTTTTTTTAAAGCAAAGACAATTGCTCATTGTTCTCATTTGACTGTTTTAAATTACTATCATTTTATTTTCCCACAAGCACCCACTGCCATCACCACCGTCGCGTCGACCGGCCTCACGATGCTGCTCCTCTTGCAAAAACCGTCTCCAGGTTGCGTAAATATCCTATACACACACGTACACATACGCACGCCAACACACACATACACACACTCATGCCTGCACACAGGCACAAACACACACTCCTACACACACACACACTCATGCCTGCACACAGACACAAACACATATGTCTACATACACACACACACACGAACGCCTACACACACACACATCACTGCATGCATAACACGCCCACACATGCATACATACACACATACACACACACCCACATACATGCGCCTACACAAACACACACGCGCATTCATACACATACACGCTCGTGATTGCGAAAAACATAATTTGAGTTCAAGATGCCAAAAATTCAAATTAAGATTTTTTTTTTTTAACGTTTTTACCAATTGCGACGTTTCTGAGCTATTACTACGCGAAAACTAAAAAATAAAGTTTCCCAATGCATGGATTACATACCAACTGTACATGCTGAGAGTTATAATCAAAGAAGCAATAATTTGAATGCGTAACGACAATTTAAAACGTATTCAACTACATGTTGTCAGACATAGTGTTTCATACATTTATGTTTGGCCGTGATAACTTGAACTCCGATGGACAAAGGATAAAACGAACAGCACCGTTTAATTAGACTGAATTGCTATCGATGATCGGTTAACTTTTAAAAGTAAAGGGCTTGGGTCAATTTTTAGTATTAAACTCCCTCCTTTTTTACCCCTTAGTATGAAGTAAATATTTTAAATTTGGAAATTGTGCTATGATTTTCATACTATAGAAACTATTCGTCATTGCCTGATCACTTTTTGAATTAATGGATAAACACAAAGTGTAATAAACACACATCTTTAAATTTCATTCATTTATGTACTTCAATAGATAATAGTTAACATTCTATACATAGATAAACTATTAACACTAGAACGACTGACATTTTCTGTTTACCTAGAAAGACTGAAGGGGCCAGTGATGCCCCTACCCATTTTTAGAGTGAATTCTTTTAAAAATTCTTCCTGAGGGAGTCCACATGCCTGATACACCTTCTTTCATGACTAAATAAAAACTTAGTACTTGATTATTTTTAGTTTTTCTCTCTATACTGGGCAAAAGGTTGAATTAGTTTTCCTTTCGAAGAGCAATGGCCACCGTTAGGATGGTAAGCAGTCGAAATTTTATTATTTCTAAAGGTACTGTTTATAGCATTTGGTTATCCAATCGGCTGCATAAAGAGGAAGTAACAGGTTAAACTAGAGTGAATGGCATTTTTTTATGCTACAACAATTAGGAGAAAGGAAAAAAATAAATTCTTTAACTGTCAAAATGCTTAGGGGCCACTGTGGCTTTCCCGTCTTTCTAGGTATAAGGATCAATATTAACAGTACTATGAGGCGAATGATTAAATGATTAAACAAGCATTCAAATATTGTCATATAATGAAAAGTCAGAAAATTCCATTAAGTTCTGTTTGATAACATCCGAGATATTATAAAAGAACAAACTACGCGAGTGGCCACACAGGCCCCTCCGTTTTTCTAGTGTTTTAAACAGCTGGTTTTGTGCAACTTAAACTTTGTCGCTTCTTCGACAGATCTACCGAAGTTACGATTTTTTCCCACATTTAAAAAACGTACATTTTGTAACGAAAAATCGCATTTGAACTTTAAATAATACATTTTTTCCCTCTCTCATCTTCAATGAAACTTTAGTTTCTTCAGTCTTGAAATTTAAGTAGACATATAAATGACGTTTTTTAATTTTAATATTTTGAAGTACTTGCGAATTTTATTAATATAAAAAATATAATTTATATTGCTGCTTTAAGCAATTATGCATATGCGCACTTAAAACAGCTTTTGATTCCTATTATACGTAAATGATGTTTCTCTTAGATTTAAACAAAGTTTCACAGAAAGAGGATTATCTTTAAAGTAAGAAATTATTACATATATACTTCAATAAGTAATGATTTCAAAGCACAAGTGTTAGGAAAACAAAAATAAAATACTGTGCTCAATTATGCAAAAACTCCTCATTTTCTTTTATTATTTCTAACTATTAAATGAAAATTGCTGAACATTCTTTTACGCATCAAGTTGAAAAAGTGATGACAGAGAATAAAGTAGAAAGTACGAAAAAAGGATAATCTAAAACCAACTGATCCCTTAATAGGCAGGGGGCTTCATTTCCCCCTACTGAAAATGGAAGTGGCATTCAGGGTAAGCTGGAGCTTATAAAACCCTGGCTTGGCCACCTGAAAGCTAATCAATAATCGTATCCAACCATTTTGTTTCGTTTCGCTATTTTGTTTTTCGCGTCCGGGATAGATTAGAATTCTCCTTGGCAACAAAGGAATTAATAAAAATCCTTTGTTTTCTCGTAGGGTTTTTTGGCGGTAATCTTCCGAGCTAGATCATTGAATTTTTTTTTTAAATATTTGAGTTTTTTTCTTTTTAGAATTTATGTTTTAGAATTTAAATATTTTTTTATATATATTTTTTCCCTTAATCCCAAAGTGTTTTTAATCTTTTACATGTATCTTCTATTCATATAAATTGATAATTACAAGTAGGCTAAATATGTTTATTAAAAGTTGCGGCCCTATAAACTTGTATGGTTTCATATAAAATACATTATACACTTTTAACTCCTACGCTGCAAGTTTTGAAGGTTCTAGTAAGAAATATCGAAAATGTAATATTTATTGTTGTGCAAGAATAAATACACAGATTCTGTTTTTCCATTTTTTTAAAAACATTTAAAACTTGAGAAAAATAATCAAAAACACAAATATATTATTTGTTTATTTAATTACCGCTGAAATATTTAGCTTTTGCTTACACTCTGTAATTTGAGTCCATCACTTATTGGATGGTGTCGATTTGGGACAGTTAATTTAAAATTTTAAATTAATATTATGCATTAGCAGTAAGTGTTAAAAAGCGGGATCTGAACCAAAACAGTAGCAATGAAATTACTCTGACAATTTTACTGCAAGTTATTACATTATTTTTTTTATGCTTAGTTTTACCATTGTTTTGTTTTACAAATTTAATGAACTAAAAATAATATCAAATATTTTTAAATCAAGCCTTGAATTATATGTGACTAAGTTGCGTAAACACATATTTTGCCAGATATAAGACGATAAAATATTAATGGTCTAGTATCCTAGTGATAGCCAATTTCGACATATTTGATGTAAGACTATGAGCAGTATATATTTCAGTATTTCTAATTCACATTTTAACTTTTTCAGTATTAATCACTATGATACGCGATGGAGTCTCCATTTGTTAGACTTTACGATGGAAAATAGATGTAATTAATTTTCATAATCACCTGCTGAATTAACTTCAACACAATACATGTTCAAAGAGATAAATTTAATCAGTTTATTCTTTTATATCGTAATACAATTTAATACAAGGTAGCGAGAAATTTAGACCTGATTTACTTTAAGTTATTTGTTATTTTCACATTTAATATAATGTGATCTGAGCAGTTTCAGATTCATACATTCGTTGGAAAGAAATAAAAACAATAAACAACAAGCTCACGATACATGTAATGTACCAACAGCCCGGTTCTTACAACTAGATACTGCAATTTCATTCTTGTTATGGACCGATCAGTCTGAAATAGTAAATAACTGACATGAAGGCAGGTGTCATTTCTTTGAAGTGCGACTCAAGTCTCGTGGATAATTTCTTATCATTATCTAGCTTTCAATCACAACTTGAACAGTTTAGACATGCATATTTTTATCAATGTGAACTTTTTTTTGAAAGGACTGAAGCCGCACTTTTCTTCGTTGCCATTTTCTTGGAATAATTAAAAACTACAGGAATTCTCAAATCGGGTCATTTCCGAAAGTTTAAAAGTATTTTTTTTTCTGCAGAGTATGCTTGAAAAAGACGAGATTTAACCATTTTTTAAATAATTTGACAAAGTTTAATAATTTTTAACAATTATTTCAAACGGTGAAATTTTATTTTTTATGTTTTTGCACATGACTTCACAAATGATGAATTACCATTCACTGATGCCCTTTGTAGAGCTCAATATTTATTTTGCATCGATACTCACGTGTAATGGCAAAACGTGAAAACGCGGCATATATATGCGCCAAAGAACATCATTTGTGACGTCATAAAGATAACACATTGTTTTAAAAATCGGACATTTAAAAAAAAAAATAATAAAAATTAAGCGTGGGGAAAATGAAATGTTTTTCTAGCGTTCCATGTTATTATTATTATTATTATTTATTGCTTATTCTATCGGAATTGAAGGAAACAACCCTATTGTTCTTTCTGATTCAGAAAAGTTAGCTTGTCCTTTTGAGTACATTGTGAAAAGTACTTCGTGTTAAAAAAAAATGTTATTTTTCTTGAAGACAAAAATACATAATCTACACACATTTTATAAACGTAGTACATTGTGAAAAGTACTTCGTGTTTTAAAAAAAAGTTATTTTTCTTGAAGGCAGTAATACATAATCTACACACATTTTATAAAAGCATTGAATAACAGAAGGCTGATATACGGAAAGTTAATGCCAACTATAATATGCATACTTTTAAATTGCTTTTTAATCAACTAATTTGAAAAAGAAGCATTAAATACTGTTACACATACACCATCATAAACATATTTTTCTTTAATTTCTAACTTAATGCTTAGTAAAATTAATTATGTCACAAAACGTAAGTAAATATTTTTTTACGTATTATTTCTTTACTCTGAAAACAAAAATCAAAAACATATTTAAGAAAGTCGAAAACGAAGAAGATTGAAGATAAATAGTAAAAAAAAAAAAAAATCAAAACGAAACAGCAAACAAAAAAGTACTGCTTTGTCTGCTACGGAATCACCAAACCTAAAGGTAAAAATTTTCCAGATGGCTTGCAAATATCATATTGAAAATTGTCCTTCTATGTAATGAAACAAAATTTGATTTAGCTGGATATCTTACTAGCAGATGGCTTTGCTTTGAAACTGTAAGAATATGTTTGATCTAATAATGATCTGATTTCTTCGAAATAGATATAAATGATGTTTCTTTTTTATCTTTGAGGAAAATAGGTTAAACCCAGATATGTCCGATAATTTTACATTGCTGAAAATAGAGAAGATTGAAATTCAACATTTCTAATTTGGTTTGCATTTCTACTTCTGTGCGAAAGATATGAATCATATTCATAAAAGCAAAGTGTTTTTTTTTCTTTTGAAACTTGAATTGCAAACCGAAAGCCCCTCTTTTTCGACTTTTTTCACGTTTAAAGGTCGTTTACTATCGTTGCTTTAAATACTTTAAAGGTTTATCACCGACTAGCAGTATCCGCACGGCGATGCCCGTGCTAAGAAATTAAAAGAAATCCGTTGAACAAAAAATGCACACAACCCCCGCCCCTCTTCTGATGTTGAATTATTATTTTTCTTTAATTAAAAAGCATATACATCTTTTCAAAGGACCTATTAAAGTATCTCTGGAATTTAAAACTATTCACCAAAACACATAAAAAGTTTAACAGTAGTATTTAAAACTCAAAATAATGCTTCAACTACATAGTTAAACGCTTAACGGCCCAAACAACCACGCTGCCGTAACCCTGCCCTTTTGCGACTGAAGAGGTTTTTCCCCTGCATTTGCCAAATAAACTATGCTGAAATAAAAATGTTATAAGGAACAATCACAATTGAATTATACGACAAATCAAGTTATTTACTTAGATATGTAACTATCTTCAACTGTAAGAATAAAAACAAACGTTGAAGCAATAAGGAAAACGAAACCCAATAGAAAAATCCTACAAAAACAAATTATGTACCTGAACATTAAAAAAAAAAACAAAAAAAAAAAAAAAAACGCATATAAAAATTTGCTGACTGATCACAACAGGCATGGGCATGGTTCCTCGCAGCTATCGACAATGTCGGCCAGCGCCCTCTCGAAGAGTTAACTTACCCTACCATCTATTATGATGTCATGGAACTAAACTTACACCGCCATCTATTAGGAATTCATAGAATTAAACAATTAATTAACCATTTAATTTGCAATAACAAATATTTCGGTCAATCTAGTTTTAAAAATAGCCTATAGCCTTCCTCAATAACTTGACTATTCAACACAAAAAAAAATTTTCAATTCGTACCAGTAGTTCCCGAGATTAGCGTGTTCAGACATACAAATTCTTCAGTTTTATAATATAAGTATAGAAATAAATTTTCCCGTTTTTTTTTTTTTTTTAAATTTTTTTTTCATTGCTGTTGCGCTCCTATTAGTCATAGTCGTAATGTTATATAGCCCATAACCTTCCTCAATGAATGAAATATTCAACACAGAAATAATTTTTTAATTCGAACTAGTATTTCTTTATGTGAGCGCGTTCAAACAAACAAACGGTTCAGCTTTTTTAATTAAATAATTAATAAGAAAAATAACACAATGATACGTCATTAGATGGGAGAAAAAAACCTTTCGTTAAATTTATGGTTTTAAACTAGCAACATAATTGTTTGTGTAAATTTGTAAAAACTACAAAATCATCATTATTCACGGAGAAAATGTGATATAATGAACAAAAGTTTTTGATTAAGAATTTATTTTGTAACTTTTAATAATTCTTAAGATGTTTTTTGTATTGTAATAGCAAGGTTTTCGCAAATATTGTTTTTATTAATTGAAGGGTGGTTTATAAGATTTCTATTAAAAAAAATAAATAAATCCATAAATAAAAAACGGAAACTTAACTTTTTTTAACTTCCTTGTATTGTATTCAAATATATATATATATATATATATATATATATATATATATATATATATATATATATATATATAATAAAATAAGATGTTTGTGTGTGTGTGTGTGGCGCGTATCCCGGGAAAACTGTAAGGCCTAGGAGGATGAAATTTGGTATACAGGTGTAGTTTTTGCTGAAGTTGTGCACCTCGGGCTTCGATTTTTGATATTTTAATTAGAAAAAAGTTATTTAATGTTTTATGTGATTTTTAGCACTTTTTAGTACTTTTAACCTCACAGACCCCGAACCAATCGTGCCAGACAAATATTTTTGGTACTATAGTGTCGGAAATTTAATTTTAAATATGATGAACAAAAAAATTTTGAAGATAGAGCAATTTTTGTATTTTTTTATGAATTTTTGATAAAACCATTAATTTGCATGTTTTTCTGGGTTTTATTTTTTTCTAATATCATCCTGCGAGAAGTATCAAAGCCTCATTTCTGAAATTTAAGTTGGTAATAGTAAAAACATTTCGCCCTCTTCAAAAGAAAAAAGTTCTTAAAAATACGCAATAGTTTTTTTTTTTTTTTTACAATTTTTTTAATGCTGAACACATCATGTCCTTTCACGCATCAGTCGAAAAAAGCGTTCTTCAATCTTTTATGCCTGTGCCGTCACTACTTGGGTTTCGATTCGATATTTACGATGGAATCTTTTTTTTTTTACTATATAGCTTACTTCTACATTTTCTGACGTGATGACCACGTGTTTTTCGGCAGCGCTTGCTTTTTTTCTTTCCTTTTTTTTGTTTTATTTAGGGATTGCATTTATTTCTTTTTCCATCCCCTCCCCCCAAGCTGGACCTTTCGCTGTATCTACACTGCTCAAAACAATTAGGGGAGCGCATGGTTTTAACAAAATTACGCAAAGATGTATACTAATAAGTGACATAAAATGAATAATCCATAATTTAAAGCCTACCAGGAAACGGAAGAAGAAAACTTTATATGCAAATCAGTGTTCATGACGTCAAAAACCAGAAAAAGGAGATAAGGGCGGAACTCGTAATGTTGCAGAAATGTCCGTTTTATTGCCGTAACTGTCAAATTCGATTGCGCAGTATTTTTTCTGGAGATAAGGTTACTTGAGAATGTCTCAACAACGTGATTTTCCGTCATCCATGACAAGACGTGTTATAGGCAGACTGAAATCCGAGCAAACATAAAGTAGTGTCGCTGACGTTGTTGGAGTCTCCAGAAGTGTTTTTGCAAGGCTGTGGAATCGATTCCAAGAGACAGGAAATGTTAGTCGTCGAGAAGGGCAAGGTCGGCCACACGCCACTGCAGCAACTGATAGCCGGTATATACTGTTAACAGCCCGTCGAAACAGAACAGAGAATGCTACGCAGCTGCAAAGACAATTGCTCTTGGCAACAGGACGAAGGTAGAACCCCTATAACTGGAGAGGCCGACGCATCCGCCATTTTGGAACATGCGTACAACAGGGAAAGCTACCTTTATTGGCAATTATTCGTCAAACAAGGAACGAGAGAGTCGGAGAGCGAAAGTGAACATTGGCGAAATTTTGGAAACAGTTGGCGTCGTTTCCAGGCTGCCAGTCACTTCGCGGGCTATTATTTATCCATTTCTGTTTTCTTTCTGCATGTACCGGAAATCTGAACAGCTGAAATCCTTTTTTGGAGCTGTTTTCACAATTAACAGCCAAACAACCACCCATTTGACTCAATTTAACACGTGCTAAAGAAATGTAAACATCAGCAGCAATGCTATTGCTACGAAGCACTGGATAAAGTTTGCTCCAAAATAGCGGATGCGTCGGCTCCTCCACTATAGAGGCCTTAGACGAAGGATGTCCAGGCAAACAGTACGTAATCGGCATTATGAGAGAAGGCTCTATGCACGTAGGCCAATGGTCTGCATTCCGTTGACCCCACGCCACCGTGTGGCCCGAAGAAGATGGTCTGCTCAACATCAAGATTGGGAACAACATGATTGGAGCCAAGTGCTGTTTACAGATGAGTCCCAAATCAGCCTGGCGTCCGACGTGTTCTGGTATGGAGGTACAGGGGCACTCGAAATAACCCCGCATTCATTAGTAAAAGGTCACAATACAGATGAGTTGGTTGGATGGTAAGGGGTGGAATCAGCATAGGCGGACTTACGGACCTGCATATCATTCGGAATGGCACTTTGACGGGCCGAAGGTATGCAGATGAGATACTGCGACCTCATATCATTCCTTACGCTGGAGTCATTGGAGATTCCTTTGGTTCCAGGATGACATTGCCCGACCGCATAGAGCTCGTCTGGTGGAAAACATGCTTGAAGCTGAAACAATACAGCGTATGGAATGCCCAGCGTGCTCTCCTGACCGGAATCCAATCCAGCATGTTTGGGACAAGCATGGACGACGCATTGCTGCGCGACCAAGGCCGCCTGTTATTGTTCGAGACTTGGAGATTGTACTTCTTGAGGAGTGGAACAGTATTCCCCAAAGTCAGATCGATAACCTCATCGTATCCATGGCAAACAGGTATGCAGCAATCTTAGCTGTTCGAGGGGACCACACGCCATATTAAAACTCATGCATCATGTCTAAACAGTACCTTTTTTCATCGTTTACATGTAACCAAATTGTTGCCCTAAATCATCTTTTCATGTTTTTTTCCATATTTTCGAAAAATTAAAGCTTAATTCCAAATTTTCAACGTCTTTTTTCTGTATTGCGCATTGAGGCGCACGTACTATGCATTGTATGCCATTATTTGGCTGTCTCGCACATTTTCTTCACTTTTTTGCTTGCTCCCCTAATTGTTTTGAGCAGTGTATATTACGTTACATTTCATAGTTGTGCGCATTAATTCAATAAAAAGAGCGAGATTTTTTTTTATCTTTGTCAAACGCTACTTTTTGCACACTACGGGGAATTTGAGATTTTATTTTTTTTGCTCTACTTAAATAAAAAAAAGCGGTTTTTTTGAGTGTTCTTTGTTTTTATTAGGAAATGGGTGAGGAGGTCAAAATAAATAGAGATGGATAAGGAAATGTAGAAATAGATTGTAAAGGTAGATAGCCGCCGAAGGCGGAAATCTTGGCGTAAAAATGTGAATGGCACAAAAAAAAAGATAGAAATGGATTGATTAATACTGCTGCCAAATTTATTTAAACAACCGCCGAAGGCGGCAAACTTGAAGTAAAAAGGTAAATGACAAGTTAGCCAAACAGCCGCCGTAGGTGGCTGCTTGCACATTGGATGTCAATGCCCCCCTCCCTCCCCCACATACACAATGACTTTGAAAAAACAATGCTTTCACATAAAAGTGGAAGTGCATTTTGTTATTTTTCGACCAAATTTGCATGAAGAGTACGTCGTTTGTGTCTCCCCTCAACCTCCTTTAAAAATATTCCAAACGATGAAACTGGAGACAGATCTAGAAAATATTTTATTCAAATTATTAATTATATAGATAGATATAGATTGATTGACACCGCCACGAAATTTATTTAAGCTACCCCTGGCGTAAAAAGGCGAATGGCGTAAAAAGGCGGACCAGCTGGTCGCCGCAGGCGGCTAGTATGTATATATATATATATATATATATATATATATATGATTTCAAATGCTCACAAATTTGTACGTTTTGATGTGACTGTATATGCGTGTTTGTTTTTTATTTTTATTTTTTTTTCGGCACCAGAGAAAAAAACTGCATTAAATCGAACGAAATTTGGTAGAAATGTGTATCGCCATGTGAATTGGTGCGCTTTAGTTTTTGACGTCGATTTTCTCATATATTGGAAGCAATCGATCGTTTTCTCCGTTATGCATGCCTGCTATATTTCAAGTAGTATCAGGTGAAACAAAACAAAAATCGGCCCTTGTGTTAACCCTGGAAAGTAAAGGTGCAAGATAAAATTTGATACCAATAGTTCAAAAGGAAATCGAGGAATTGAACGTTTTATCTCGATAATGATACAATTTATATCACCAGAGAAACAGAATCAGACAAAAATTGATCAACGAGTAACAATCAAAATCTCTTCCTTGTTCATTGCGACTGCTGCATCTCAAAAAGTAATTCTACAGATCAGGATGAAATTTGGCGCAAATGTGACCCTACACAGAAACGGGCTCTGATTCAATTTTGGTGCCAATCATTGCAGGGGGGGGGGCTTATTACCAACGAACAAAAATTGCCTTATAATGCATCGGTGTTGATAAATCACATCGGAGATTGTTTGCTCGAGTAAGGTTGTCACACGACCTAATTGATGTCAAACAATCAGAAAAACTTTATTGATTTAAAATATTTCTCTGTGTGCCATATTTTTTATGTTGACAAATAAAATGTTTGTAATTAAAATAAGCATCACATTTAAAATGAATTTGAATTGTCGCTCTTTGATATTTCTTTTGTGGGGATAGTTCGTTGATCAGGAAATGACGCGGTAGTTGTTTTGGTTTTATTTTGGTAATCCAGTTGTTTTATGGTATATGCTGGTAGATCGTTCCTTATTATTTACGTATGCATGCAGAGAAAAACATTTCACACACAGGCATTGGTGCCAAAAATTTAACTTTAATAAATTAAGATCGCCAATTTCCCAACTATCGAAACGTTCTGCCTTTTTCAAATAGACGAATTTTGTAGTATCGATTACATGCGCGATTATGCGTTAGATCCAAGACTTCATTAGATACACTGCAGAAAGTTTCGAGATGGGCCCAACGTACCGGTTTTTAAATGGAATAAAAAGAAACCGCATGAACTAAAAATAAAAAGTATTTTGCCTATACACTACAGATTCAAACAGTTTACATTTGAACTTGATATTCGCAAAAAAAAAAAAGAAAAGAAAAGAAAGCTCATGCATATCATGACTATAAACAATGAGCTGTTAAAAGTAAAATACGAGTAAGTTAACCAGTATTACTATTACACATAATAGAGAAAAAATTCCGTGTGTCTTCCTTTCATTTATTTGTGAACAATTACTAATTGTTGAATATCACTTTGAAAAAGAAATCCACGCAAAAGAATGTCTACAGTTGTGTGAAAACATCTGTGATAGTTATAAATTTTAGTTCAAACTGTTAAATAGACCTGAAGAACCAAAATCGTTTCCAGAAAAAAATACATTGTAAGAAACTGAACATTGAGTCACGTCAACTAACTTCATTTTTCAAATCATCCATACACCTCCATCTCCGATTTAGATGAAATTTCAGAGGAGTAGACGTGTATTCAAAACTAACATCTGTAAAGTTTCTGCTTCCATCACACCATAAAAAAATCATATATTGATTTTTTAAAAAAATATTTCTTATGGCGGTAACAAAAATAAAATTGAAGGTCACAAATTTGAATTATAGTTTCTTTTAAACCATGCTATTTTCAATGTGAATTGTTTTGATAGACACTGTGAATGACAAAACTTTTACAAAATGATCTGCAATTGTAACCCATTTAGAACAAATATTTTTGCATACGAACTATAGAGTACAATCTTTTGAGTTACAATTTTTTAAAATGTACAATAACCTAAACTCCAAAACAAACTCTCTCTAATAATTTCTGTCAAGGATTTATGTGCGTGTTACACAAAAAGTAATAAGTTTTAACTCGCAAAAAGAACGGAACAACATGCTTTTAAGTTCCTAAAAGTTTCAGTCGTCCAGAGTAGAAAAACATATCAAACTTAGTCTAAATCTTGCAATTTTGTTTCCCAAAGTTAATCTGCCATTTTGGAGCTCTAAAAGGAATCCTCGACACTTTGGATTTGGATCTGGAACGGTGAAAATTTGCATGTGTTAGTTTTAAACTCATGTACACATTTTGTTAGAATCACATCCGAATTTGAGACGGTCGGATGGAAATAACAGAGTTACTTAACATGGCATGAATGAGTCTACACAGGATGACTGGATGTGCTAATATTATATTCTCCGTTTATCTTATAAAACCAAATTTCCTCATCAGTCTCAGGAAAATTAGAAGTTTATAGGTTGATTTTCAAAAACGTATTACCAAAGTTTTACAGAAAATATTAACTATTTGTTAGAAAATAGACTTTCTTTGACTAATTTTCCCGACTTCCAATTATTGAATTTTTAATCTTTTTTTCCCCAATGGCAGAGAACTTGACAACTTAAAATACGAGCAGAACTAAAACAAAGAACAAGGGGGGGGGGGATCATTGGTTCATTCGGCTTCTTGCCTCCCACTATCGTTCTACCTAGGAGCTCGCTCGGAGTGCTCTGCATTGGAAAATGTGGTGGCCATCCATGAAGGTGAAATCTCAGTAAGGTTACAGTTTGGAGTCGCATATACAACAATTTTAAAGAGATGTACGGTCAGGCAGTCATGTTGTAAACAAAGTCTAATTATTGCAACCACCTCATGGCGTTGCCATGCGGGTATGATTGATGTTTCCAGTACTTTCCAATGTAAGGAGCTGGTTCGTGACTTCAGTTCCTCCTGATGTTGAGAGGAAAACGAGTTATGGATGAGTATTTTCATGGTGCGAAATGGGACGCTGCTGCGTGATATTTGCGAGACAGCTGAACCCCTCTTTGCTAGTGTGTCGGTTTGTTTGTTGTTACTTATAACGATAATCTTATTATTTAGTTCCAAATTTTTGATAGTGAGCTGGATATCCAATATGTCCCATTAGGATGGGTTGCAAATTGAGCAAATGCTCTAAACAGCAGATCTAGAGTCGGAGAGGATAACGGCGTTTTGAAACTTGTTGCAGTGGATGGTTAATTGTTTCAGTTCTATACGTATGGCAGAGACCTCTCCATAGAAGGCTGTACGGAAATTTCCTATCGGAGAGTAAAAACGTAACAGATTACAAAAGATTCCTGCACCAGCGTTCCGGGAGAACTCGCATCGGGCCTCTCAGGCCCGGTCATTACAAAACTACGCTGCCAAAAATTACCCCTTCAACGGAAATGAATGACGTCCACAGTAGCTGCGTTCGAGGTGACCTACATACTGACCACATGCTTTTCAGGAATGTGCATTCCCCCTTTTCCCCAGAAAATTCCGGTTCGGGCCTCAGAGGCCCGGGGCGAGCGCTCACGCTTTTCATTTCAGATTGTGAATGTAAAGGAAGTGGTTGTGAAATGCATCGCTATTTATGCTACAAAGTGGAAATGAAGAGGTTGCAGACCTTGTTGGTTGAGATTTTAACTGATGAGAACTCCCTTAATGAAGATGATTAAGAAGAAGTTGACACAGAACAGTAAAGCGATCATCAGTAAAGCTCAGAAGAAGATTTAGATTCATGTATCATAAAACTTTCTTAAACCTTACTTTTTAAAACATATTTTAGAGGCTGTTTATCTATTTATAATTCAGTGTTGAAAACATATTTTTTTTTCTATTTTGCAAACTTAATTTACTGAAATAACCACCCCGGGCCTACGGAGCCCCGGGAGCGTTCGTGTGACGAAAACTATCGCGAGTTCTCTCGGGTTAGAAAACGAGCCATCGGTAAATGATTTAGATATTATTTTAAGTCTCCAGAGCAAGAAGGCAGAGAACTTCAGGAGCTGTTTCGTTTTTAAGAACTGAAGTTTAAAGATTTAATATTGCTCTTAAATCATGAATCACTAAGGGGTTACATGGTTTCAAAGCCTTACCAACGGTATTAGGGAGATGGTGGGTACTTTTGCAGGCAAGAACTCTCTGGACAAAGCCACTTTGGATTTTAAGATTTCGAGGTAGGTTCTGGTAGTTTCCCCCTAAAGGTATCATCAAGATGCAATAATTTTTCAAACAGATCGTAACTTTCTCTTCGAAAAGTCTTCAGTGGTTTAATATTTGTAAGTAGCAGCATTGAATCAATAGGCGTGGATTTAACCCCACCAGTTATAAGCCTAAGTGCTTGATTTTGAATGATCTCCAGCTTTTCCTTTAAACTTTTCGTCATAGTTATTAGTGGTTCGCGCCAATAAGTGAATACTGGCAAAATGAAAGTACGGTAGGTGGAAACCAGCGTTGATCTCGAACAGTCCCAAAGACAACCAGAAAGTCTTTTTAGGAAGGATAAGCGTTTTGTTACGCTGTCAGAAATGTAATCAATGTAATTTTTTCAGCATAGTATACTGTCAAATACGACACCTAGGTAAGTAAAAGTGTCTACACACTGTAATAGGTTATTTTGGTAATTTAGTTGAGGTTTTAAATTTTGATACATCAGGGAGAAAGTCTGGGAATCGCATGCCGAAACGTTATAGACATTTTAGCAGTATTAAGCGGTGCCCAGGGCACACCACGTGGAGGTAGATCTATAGTCGTGCCTAAATTTTTAATCTCTCGTGCAGAAAAATATACAGTTAACAATTAAAAGGTTTGCATTTAAAAAATACGGGTGATTATACTGTATTTCTAAAAGTTATAATTTCACATGAATTTTATCTTACTTTTTGAGATTTTTTAACTGATACTATTTCTTTTCTAAATCTAATGCTTTGTCATAACTTAAAAGGTTAACTATAATACATGAAATAATCATAGAGAAAAATCAGAAAAAAAGCTAGCAACTGCATAAAAGGAACTGCCAAAATTAAAATATAGGAAAATAAAGACATAAAACTCCTAATAATTTTAAAACATATAAACTAAAAATTTATTTATCTAAATAAAAGAGTGTTTTTTAAATTTATTATTATTATCATTATTTTTGTTTTTAGTAAACAGCATGCACCAAAAATAAACCTTAGTGGGCAATTAATTAAAAGTTAATCACACATTATTACCGTATGCGCTTTTAAAGATAAATAAAAATAATAATTTTTAAAAAGTACCGTGACCAAAAAAAAAAATTGAAAAAACACAGAAAAAATAATTTATTAATAAATACAGTAAATAACTCAGTCATAAACAGTATATCTAAACCTATCTCCTCATCTGAAGAAAAGAGAAGTGTAACGATAATATAATAAAATTTATCTTCAAACTAAAATAATAAATAATTATAAATAAAGAAAATCATAGTAAAGAATAATTGTAAAATAAAACAATATTGTGAGATAGTAGAAATAATAATCATTAATGAAGTGAAAAAATATATACATTGAGTAATATATACAATATGCTTGCAATTACAGCAATTTCAAAGCGATAACATTTAATTCCAGAGCTTTTACGAATTAAAAAGGAAATAACATTTTTAATCACATGACTCACTTCTACCATTTACAAAACAAATAGATCGAAGATCAAGGCCACGGAATAGTGAAAAATATAAACAATTTTGTTTAAAAGTGTAATATTATTCCCTAACAATTTAAAACCGCATCACAATGCAATGAATACAATATGTTTTTTCTTCTTGTGATTGTAAAACAATTTTTTTTTATTCCAAGAAACAAAATTTTTGTTTTCAAGCAATCGAAGTTATCTTTCAAATCTGATGTTTTCCAGAAAAACACATTATAGTTATTGCGAAAGAGAAAGAGAGAAAGATGTAAAATATGTTTCCTCAACTAACCTATATTTTAGTTCTGTTTTGAAATTTAAAAGTTTGTTTTTCTTAAGGCATATTTTTGTTTACTCTTGATCTTTTACTTTCACTTGAACCGAGCAATTTATAATTGCAAGTTTAGCAATTTTTAGGTTTTATAATATACAGAACATTTTCATCATCACTACAAATATTTTTATCGTCAACTTTTTTTATAAATAATTTGGTTTCAAGTCGGCCACTATTGGCGATATTTGAAGGGTTATCCATTGGATCACAATAGAATTGCCAATAATGGGGAAATAAAATCTGTGTATCTCGAGCGGCTTTTTTGGTCCGACCGAGGCTAAGAACGTACAATCACCCGAAACACCTATTTTTGACAATCCCTGAGCCAATTACCACGAGTTTTCTTGTGATGTCCGTATGTGCATATGAATGTGTGTATGTACGTGTGTATGTATCTCCCATAACTCAAAAATGGTATGACCATATAAAGTTAAAATATGGAGTGTAGTCTCTGACTAAGGCCTAGTTGTGCACCTTCCCTTTTGGCTGCATTCGAATGTCCTAAAAAGGGTCTTTTACACGTTTTTTGGGGTGAATCAGAGTTAATTCAATGCGGACTCAATTGATATAATTTGGCTACAATTTGATGAAACGATTTATTGTCTAGTTCTAGACCCATTTTCAGAAAAAAACAATTTTTTTTAATTTTTTTTTTTTTCAAATCTGGTTTTAACTTGGCGCATTACGAGCCATTTAGAAGGTTATCCATTTCTACACGTTAAAATTGTCGATATCGGGAAAGTAAATCTCTGAAGAAGGTATTTTTTACAAAGGTTTGAGATAAACAATCGGTGTAAATGTTTTAAGTGTTTACATACTATTTCCATTCTAAGGCAATAATATGTTGTATTTTTACTGTTTAAACAAGTTGCATACAGCGTTAACGCAATTTTAGTTCGCAGACGCCAGAAGTACACGAAATTAAATTTTTTGGATGTAGCAATTTTCGATGTGCTGAATAAATCTCCAAATTAGGCTGAATTCGACAAAAGCAGGGAAAAACACACGTGCATACACACATACCTATATCCTTATGAGAAAATACAATAGACGTTTCAAAATACATCAGCTATATATATATATATATATATATATATATATATATATATATATATATATATATATATATATATATATATATATATATATATATATATATATATATATATATATATATATATATATATATATATATATATATATATATATATATATATATATGTATGAAGATTAACCAATTACTACCGACAAAGTACGAACTCTTTTGGTACCGACTTTACCAGTTTCTTTTCTTGAAATTAATTTTATTTTTCTCAAAAAATTTGTTGATGTTTATTGAAATTTAAAAATTTTAGAAATGCGCAATTATCAACTAATAAAGCATAGAAAATCAAAAAGAGAAAAAAAAAAAAAACAGGATTAAAAAAAATATCATAATTTCAAACGTAGATGCAATCTTTGATTTCATAAACTTTAATTTGCCAAAAAAACCCCATTTTTTTAAAAAACTGGATTGCTACATCTTTTGATGCTCACACGCTTTGGCTGTAAAAATTCATATTCTTCGTAAATTCATCCTGCTGCAGAAAATTAATGTTTTGATAGTTCTCAACATCGATACTAGTAGAAAAGAGAGACTTAGCAAAACTTAATTCTGTAGGACACATTACAAAAGAAATGTGCAGCATGTATTTAACACTTGTCTGAATTAGAAAATGTATTGTATATAATCGTGATTGTAAACAATGAATAAACTTCTAAAACAAAAGAAAGTTAGAATGTAGCTTTTCGTTATGCTTTTAATATGTTGCTTATCGTTGTGTAATAATGACATTGTCGTTAAAAAACACATTTATTTCTTTTAATTCTTTTAAAAGCTCTACCGGACATATAAAGTTCTTTTAATCTATCCTTGGAATCGAATTCAGTCAAGCTTTGAAAATAAATTAGTTTTAAAAGCTTAAAAAAAGCTTTAAATTATAGTCATCATTAAAATAGGATTATCTGCCCCATAATCCTTTAGCAATAACTCAACTTGGAGATCCTTTCCATGGAACATATTTTTTACCTCTGTACCTTAAAACTTTGTAAAAGAAAATGCTACTTTTAAAGGAAACAGGATTTGTTGAAATTTAAAAGAATTTTTAATTAAGAAGAAAATAGAGAGAGTAGCATGTTTGATTTTTCGGAATCCTTAAATGATGAAAGAGTTTGAAATGAAACGTTCTTTGTGTTTGGTCAATGAGTTTACGTTTAAAGTGCACTACAATAAAATATTTGATCAAACGCTAAAAAAAAAACATTTTTTTTTAAATCTTTGAGCGCCGAATAAAATAATTAGATGTAAAAGTACGTTGAAAGGTAAGCAAAAAAAAAAAAAAAAAAAAACTAATAAATATGGAAGTGACTTTTGTATCTAGGCCCGACATTTTTCATTGTATGAAAACAATGCCGCTGAAACTAGTATGTGCTCATTGGTACGCAATAATAATTTCATTGTATTAACAAAAAAAAAAAAAAGATGTCAAATGAAATAAAAAAAAGAAGACTAATGCCCTTAGGTGCAATATTGTTTCTATGGTCTTTGCAAAAAAAATGTGTCTTTAAGGCACGTGATAGAAGTGAAATTTTATATTAAATTTTATTTTACGCTGTGAACTATTATTTCTCGAACCTGCTTTCTCTCATGCCACGCTCTTGTTGTTTGAGCGCCTGCCTAAGGAATATTCACAATGAAATTGCATATTTTATTAAGGAAAATAGATAACAAGCGACGAAATCCTCTTTGTTGGTGCCAAAAGCAATGCAAAATAATAGTAATTATAAAATTAATTTTGTTAATAATTTCAAGACTGAACAGTAATGTTAATTACACTTTTAAACAAATGACTTGTTTTGACTTGAATTAAAGAAATCTTTAAAAACCTGCATCGTTTGAAATGTTTAAAAGGAACAAAATCAACAATTAAATAATTGCTTAGGTTCAGCCATAAAATTTAGTATATTCTGTAATTTGAACTTAACTATTGCTTCGGTCACTCGTCTGGTCAGTGCTAATTCCCATATTAGCTACCAGTTTGTTTGGCACTCTTGGCTTCTTTAAGAGGTTTTCCACTTCCAGCTCATTCACTTCCTATGCGGGGCTGATGAGTGCTAATAAGCACGAAACTGCAGTCCTCGGCTGGAAATGACTGCGCTGGCAGTGTATTTCATGTAAACATTTAGTAGTTAAATATATTTACAAAACTAACTTTATAATTACTATTATTTTCTATTGCTTTTGGCAACAATTAAAAAACAACTGCGAGAGTTTCCTTACACAAAAAGGTTAAGGATCAGAAATTAAAGGTATTCGCATAAAAAGCTTCACTTAAAAAAGTCAATCAAATTTCATACCCTAACAAAGGGTAAACAACGGTGCATGAATTTTATAAAAGCAGCAAAATCATCCAATATCATTGGTTTTTCATACGATTATTATTACAATCATGAGAAGAAAGCATAGTTTGACAAATTATGTGAGGGGCCTGTGCTGCCCCTCGCCTAGTTTTTTTCCAATAAATTGAATATGAATTAACTGAAAGCAACAGACCTATCTGACTTTTAATAATAGTATCCTATTTGATTACTGATTTAATCATTTAGTGCCTAACCGAAGCGTAAATCTTGAACCATATACCAAGCAAGGTGGAATAGGTCACAGTGGCCCTTGAGGCATTTTGAAATGCGAAAAGATAAATATCTCCTCTTTCCTACTCATTGTAGCATGAACAAGTGCTATTCAGCATAGTTTAACCTTTATCTTCCTATTTTTGTTGTTGGATGGAATTCCAAAAACGACAGACTGCCAAACTGCAGGGTCCATTTTTGAAAGAGAAACCAGCACTTAACATTTTGGCGTAATGAAACAGCATCATAGAAAATAATATGCATTCTTATTTAGTCATTATTTCCCTGCGGTTAACTTTATAACAGCATTTGCGGAAAAAAAAGAAAAAAAAAAAAAAAAAAACGGAAGGTTATAACCTAGGAAGGTTTAACCTAGTAACAATGCAATTGTTACTTAATTTATGCTGCGCTATGTTTTCCCAACTGCAACACCAGTTGGTTTTACACGCAATAGCTTCTACTTTTCAATAAAATGAAGGGGGACTTTTCTCATGCCTAATTTAGGACCTGATAAAATAAACAAAACTGCATACTTAATTTTAAACATAGGATTTTGAATTAATTCGAAGCAAAATAAAATAAATGAGCTGCAAAATTTTTATATCATACTATGTTTTCGAATTTTAATAGAACTTTTTACAATTTCTAGTGAAGGTTTAAAGAAAAATTGCTGAAAAAATAGCAACATAAAAGTACATTTCAAATAAAATGGTTTCAAATAAATCTATAGGTATTGGATTCGCCCCGAAATATATTCTTTTCAGAAAACAGTTTTTTAATAAAAATTATATTTGTAGGCATCTATTTCTGCCATAATTTGAAAAAAAAAATAACGCTTGGTTTCTTCATATAGTTGGAAACATACTAAAGTCATGCTTTATTTTAAGCAACTCAATTATTATTATTATTTTTTTTTTTTTTTTGGTTTTAGACTGCTCATATGAAATGTTCCCCATATAATGAAAAAGAGTGGTACAAATTTATTCGTGTCCGATTGAAGAATAACACTCATGTTAAAACAGTGTACTAATTAATGTGCTGGTTTTAGAAAACAACATTTATTGCGTAAAATATACATCATAATTAATACCTTTTTACATAGTATTCAATTTGGCATTATACAAAACTCATTTCTGAAGTTTAATTTTGATTCTTTATCATGGGGGGCGAAGAGGGACGAAAAATATAAAATAAAATAAATTTGGAAACTATGTTCCAACAAAGAAAAAAATACGTGTATTTGTATTGCAGCTTAAGTGTACAATTTTCGGAGACACAAAAAAACTAATGTACAAGTGTCCGTCGTTATCAGCTACCATTCAGCATGAAAAAAATCTTTTTAATGGCAAATTTTATCAGAACTTCAGGTATCCCACGATCTAGCTCTTCAAACCAAGAAAACATATTTTTGCACGTATCAATATGCTCTGGTAAACTATCACATCCCCGAATTATTTTTTTCTGCCTTATTATTTGTGTCAAAAAAGCCTACATTTTTTTCTACATTTTTTTAAAAATTTCGCTAGTTTTTTTTTTTTTTGTGTGTGTGTGTTGTTTCTTCCAAAATTTGTTTTCCAGGAGTCTCACTAGCAAGGATACTTTCCCCTCTCCTTCTTTATTATCCGACTATTTCTCACTTCAGTTTTTGGATATCCTCTGCAACTCTAAGAACCTAAGAAAACACTCGCTGTTCAGTAGAGGGATCGTTTGTATCATTTTCAGCCTACTTTACGAGCAAAAATCAGAAAAAAAGAAAACAAAACATGAAAGAATGCATATGCATCTTAAAAATATCGCAAAAATGAAAAAAAAGTCAAAAATAAATAAAAAAGTTAAATAAATATCAAAAAATTAAAAACTAAAAAGTAGGGTATTAAGATAGGGGACAGTGTCTGTCGGTCTGTCTTTCTTTGTCCCCCCCCCTCCCCAATAACTATTGACTGAATATTCCGATTCAAACAATCCTTTTTTCTTGTTCGAACGATCTTGGCGAAGACACCTCTTTTTTGAAGTTTTTCGTTCAGTTTTGATCAGTTCAAAAAAACTTAACATTAGTGCCTATGGGGGAATTCAAGGCAATCTGGAACATAGAGGCATATTTGTTTCAAACAAACTTTGTAGGAAACATCTTTTGATAAAAAACATTTAAATAAAAAATCTTTTTGATTTGAACATTTTTCCGTTACATTTTGAGCAGTTCAAATCCCTTAACATTAGCGCCTACTGGAAAATTAATGTAAATTCCGAACTTGAAAGTGGATTTACTTTAAACAAATTTTATTGGAAATAGCTCTTGACGACAAACTCTGGAATCCGACTTTGAGAATTTTGGGGCACCTGACTCAGACTTCCCGACTTAGACTCTGACTTCGTAGCTTTGGGGCAATTCCATGAAACTAGAGACATCACAGTTAAAAAAAAAAAACTTCATTGTATCAGTAATCTTTTTCTTTCATATGAGGTTAAAAAGACTGTATTTTTATAAAACTATGCAAAAAAAGTTATAAGCACATTTTTTGTAAGTTTTATAGGCAAATTTGAACAACACTACTCAGTGTCCATGTGTCGTTGTATAAGCGGCTCAAAAAGTTAATCCCTTTTCTCGTTTAGAAAATTATTTGTTATGTCTACAATCTTATATTTCATTGAAATTTATTTTGCATAGGAAGAGATAGACCAACAAAGAAACTTTAAACTGTTATAATTGTCTTTTAACAATTTTTTTTAAACTAGGCCTCATACCCCAATGTAACATCAGTCACAAAATTGTATAAAAGTTTGCACTGCTTAAACAAAAACAAACCCAAGTTTATAAAAAGTCATATTCTCTTCATTTATGATGATATCTTTAATATTAATCCCTTAAAGATTTAGAAATAGTTGAATTTAGTTATTTAAAACTTATTTAAAATATGTAACATCAGTCACAGTAACATCTGTAACATTTCTCTTTTCGGTAATAAACCTCAAACAAATTGCACAAATGCCATTAACTGCTGCAGAAAGGCAAAAAAGGAGGCTAGATAATTTAGAAATAAAGGAAAACATGAAAATTACAAAAAGTAAAACGAAATAGAAGCTAAAAAGAGCGGACGATAAAAATAAATAAAATAATTTTAAAAACCTAGCATAATTACCAAAGTTAGTTCAGAATAGAACTAAAAAGAGAAATTAGATGATGAAGTAGAACAAGAATAGAACAAATTTAAAGTATTGAAGTCACATGTTTAAATTATTAGCAGCATTACCCCTCTTTAAAATAATGAAACCTTGGTAAAATCTGTTAGTTATTAAAAGCGCTCTTTGTGATATCTTCACAAAGTAAAACTGCAGCCGCAAAAAAAAAAAAAAAAATCAACATGGAATTTGACAAACAGATACAACTAATTCTGAATGTAATACATTTGAAAAAAAGTGCTATATCATTGATATAGAAATATTTCTGACTGTCACAGCTTTATGTAAATTTCAGAGCCATCGCCATCCGACTTGCAGTCACGTTATAAAGAGTTATATTTTAGTAATACTTTTTTTAATTCATAAGCTGCAGCAGGTGTTTAGGAACAACACTTTTTTTTGCAGTTAAGGAGGGAATCACTTACAGCAGAGAGAACATGTTCCAAAATTGTTGACTGCAACTGGAGAACGGGCTCTTGAAGAATATGACTAAGAATTATATCACGAGAAGTTAGATGCATTGAAATTAAAAAATAAGAGTATTTAGTAACTATCAAGATTCAAGCAGAAAACATTGGAAATAGCCTGTCAATGTGAAATGAAATTTATTATTCACATGAGAAAGGAATAAAATAATTAGCGCATTAGATGTAAAAAATGCAAGAGGACATTTTATTTTATGAAATACATCAAAAATATAACTTTTTAAACTTTATAAATGAACTTTTCTTGTACTTTAAATACAATTTTAAACAAAACATGTGCTAATTTCATTTTTAAGGAGAAATAATTTATAATTGCAGTAATTGTAACATCAGTCACAAAATCTTTGTATCATCAGTCACGGGGGTTAAATAATTTTTATATATTCCGTTTTTAAGTTTTTCGAATAAAACTAAGTGTTTTTTTCATCAGGTCTAAAATCTCTACTTTAAAGGAAAAAAAATCTGTTTAGATTTTACGTTATTAGTTTGAAGATGATTTCAAATTGTATATAAGTCAATTTTCTCAATGTCTCTTCAGCGTAACATCAGTCACGTCTTTTTATTCCCCTTAATTTCACGTAAAAAAAAATTCCTCAAGTCTGAAAACAAGTGTGGGGGCAGTGATGTAACATATCATGATATTTTAGATCATTTTCAAGAGAAACAAAATTTAATTTCAAGACAATTCTGAATTTGTAAGTTAAAAATAGAGTCAAATTGTAACGTCAGTCACCGTGGACAAACCCTTTGGCAAAAATTTATACACGGAGAAAAAAATGACTGACTCCGACTCTTGGAAATTTGACTCCGACTCCGACTCCTTTATCTCAAAGTAAGTCCGACTCTGATTCCGCAGCCATGAAGTTTTTACTGTGAAATAATTATTGTTAATATGATTTGATTTTATTTTCACTCTAAAGTTTTAATTTGCGTATTCAGTTTTGGCGGAAAAATTTGGAGTCCTGTGTGTTTCTATTTAAAAATATGCGCACACGATTTCATTTTTTTAACAATGAAAATTATTTCTTTAAATTGTCATTTTATTGTTTCTATTTATTTTTGAAATTACATTATTTTTTTTTTATTTTTTTTTGGCAACAGGGGAAAAACAAGCGCTTTGTTTATATGATGTGTAGTTATTTTATTTGAATGAGCTTATTAGTTTTAATTTTTTTTTTCTTTTTTAAAGCGGCTAAAGAATGTGTTTACTGCTTTGATTAAAAGGTGCTGCTACTTTATTTGTTCGTTTATTCATTTTTACGCACCTAATTCTTTAGCTGAGCGAGGCATATTTCATTTCTAGAAATCAGCTTAAAATATTTAAAAAAATGGTATAAATAATTCGCGCTTTTAGATAGTTTTGAGGAATTTGATCAGATGCTAGAAAGTCGATTGATATACAAGAAAGTAGGCTCGTTTAGTTCTGGATGGAACTTCTAGTTATCTCTAGTTTACAGATTATTGTGATCTACTTTTTCTGAAAGTCGCTTGGAATCAGAAAGTAAGTTACAAATGAATTACTCCTGGAATTGTCAAAAAATATACCGATTTTTGCCTTACGTGGTTTAATTCACATTTTTAATGAAGAAAAATACCTGAAAAGTTAATAAACAAAAAGTTGAAACTCTTAAATCCCCCCCCATAAAATAAATTTAAAAAAAAACATCCCTTTCGAATCAGAATTCAGGATGGGGCACAATGAGACTGTCTCACTCTGCCCCACTCCGTCTTTTCTTCTCCGCCTAAGTTCGTTTAAAGCTTATCCAAAATGTTTTTATTGATGATTAGCTACATAGGTAGAGCAATGAAAGTGATCAAAAGGCTAATTTTTATTTATGAAATAAAATATTAAATATCAATGCATGTGAGAGTCAAGAAAAAAAACATTGCTTGCCTGAAATCAGAGAAATACCGATCATTTGATTGCAAACACAAGTAACAACTTCATATCCCAGAGTTCACGAGGTCAATTGCTCCAGATTCATAAGAACCTAGCATAATTTACAGATTATAGTTAAAAAATCTAAGAAATAGCTTTGTCTCAATGTATCCCTCTTCTCACTGTGCCCCACCCTCCCCTACTGTGTTTAAAATATGCTTTTTAATTTCATGTAAGTTTATTCGAAAAAAACTCTGGTCTTGGTGTTTATTTTTATTAATAAGCATAAAAATAAAATATATTTCTTTTAAAACATATCTAGAAATTAATTGAATCACGTGTTACTTTTTTAGAAAAGCATTAAGTTCAAAAATTAATTAAGAAAATTAATTAATTACAGTTCTGTATTTTGGAAAATTTTCAGAAAGCTAACTTTATTAAACGAAGGTTTCTAATAGAATGCATAACTTTATTCCTTCAGTGTCATGGCCTATAATCCATTTTAAGTAATTATTTGTTTGCTTTTTTTAAACTCAAAAATAAGGAAAAAGAAACTAATTAAGAATATCTCAAAACGAAAACCGACATTTTTTATGAATTATATTAGTCAAATTCGAGCAGTAGCTATGAAAATCAGTTTTAATAGAAAATTGTATTGAAAAAAAATATTTTGCTTTTAACTGAAATATACCTCTCATCACTAAAAATGTACTACATTTTCAACAAAATGTAGATGTTTTTCACATGTTTCGATGTTTCGCAGCATTGAGAACGTTACCTACATGATAATTAAATTTTTGAGCAATCCCCTTTTATTTTTACACCGTCGAAAGTCTCTTTGTTGATGTAGTCATTTTGCCATGTTTTTATTAACTTGGTTTGGTGCATATGTTTTTCATATGTTTCAGAGTTTAGCAGTAGGGAGAACGTTACTTACATGATAATTAAAGTTTTGAGCAATCTCCTTTTATTTTTACACCGTCGAAAGTGTCTTTGCTGATGTAGTCATTTTGCCATGTCATTATTAACTTGGTTTGGTGCATATGTTTTTCATATGTTTCGGTGTTTCGCAGTAGGGAGAACGTTACTTACATGATAATTACATTTTAGAGCAATCCCCTTCTATTTTTACACCGTCGCAAGTGTATTTGTTAATGTAGTCATTTTACCATGTTTTTATTAACTTGGTTTGGTGCATGTTTGTTCGGGTGAAATCTAGGAACTGAATTTTCACCCACGTCCTGTGATCGGATTCTTTTGAAATAAGGTATTCGACTACACACCTGAATACAATGCATTATTCCATAAACACATTAATTAATCAGTTATTAATTATTAGTTTATTTCACTTTTATTTAAATTTTTTGCATGAATCCACTAATATGAGGACGCAAAAATGACCGCACAATTTTAAACATAATATCCATAGAAACTCCTGATTTTTCTGCAGCAGGTAAAGGTTTTTCCAGTATTCCAAAACAATTAGGACGTGAATTATGTCGTTTTTAAATAACTTCATGCTAAAATGTAGTCAACTGAGCATTCATTGTTGATCACAGTCACTCTTGCACAATGCTTGTATGCCTCATTCTTTTTATTTGTTTTATTTTATTTTATTATTTTTTTTTTTATTACTATTTTTTTTTGTCTAACAATTCGCCTTCCCTCTTGCTTTTTAGTTTCAAACATACATTTTCAAAAATACATTATTCTACATCACTTTCGGTACCTCAGAGCAATATTAACGTAAGTCACATTATTGTTACTTTGCAAGAGAGCTGAAAAACCCTCGCTTAGTCCATGCAAAGGATAGAGCTTACGCTCTTTTATCATGGTAAATAGCTATAAAGTATTTATTTATTTTTTTGTAATGCAATTGCCTTGTGATGACTCGATGCGGAATAAAATTCTACGTATAAAGCAGTAATAAACTGTAAATTGCCATTTTTTGGACTACGTTATAGTCGGGTCCTGAGCTACAGATTTATCGCATGACCCAAAAGAACCCAAAACGGCAGAAGAGCATTACGTTATGCCATCTATTCTGAGAGAAATGCTATCGATTATACCTGGAGTGGAGCCTAGTTTAATATTTTATTTAAATAATTTTCGTAAATTATTATTATTATTATAATTATTATTTACTTTTTTGGAAAACTGCGAAATTCTTTTGGATGGTTTCTTTTTTTTAATTCAAAAAGATTCATAAACAAAAGAAAAACATAAATGAAAAAAAAAGTGAATAAATAAATCAAATCTTGAGGTTATTGTGAATAACTGCGTACGAGTAAGGTCTGCGTAATAGTACAATTGAACACTTATGTTCAGTATGCTATCACTGGATCAGTTATAAAACACAGGTTCAGTACGGAAGTTACTTTTAAAATAGCAAGTATTTTGTGTTCTTGCAGCCCATATTCTCTCACACACACACACACAATCACATGCATCAATCTGCACGTCTACGCGTTGTGTGAAGAGAAATGTGCCTTTTTTTATACATATATTCAGCTTAACAATATCGAATAATACGCTTTTAGTAACACGCTATACAGAACACCTGATTTATGTATCAATAAAATTCTGGGTGTCCTTATAGCAAAATAATTCATGGAAAAACGTCCTAAATAAATGAAAGATTACATTTGTTTCCCAGCCCTATTCTGAAGATTAGTGTTAAATGTTCGGGAGGGAGCCAAGAAGGATTTTTGCAAAATCCCCCATGTATCGTACCTTCCAAATCCAACAGTTATTAAGAAAGAGCCAAGGATCGCTGCAAAAGGTAACATTACGATATTATTATTGATTATGTTTCGGGAGGCTGAGCTACTGTTCTTATAGGCTTAAGTTAATCCCAAACCCCCTCTTACTATTTATATATAGAGAAAGAGAGCGTAAAATGGCCTTACCCTTGTTCCGGAAAAGTTATTTTTTCTTCCAATCATTCATTCTTATGAATATACATGATTGCTACAAATTGTTAAAATGTAAGTTTTATCACAGCATTTTTATTTTAGGAGATAAATTACTTATGTATTTTAGAACCTCTTACACCATTTACTTTTTTCAACCAATCCCTTTTTCTTAATATAATAAGATATTCTTCTTGGAACACTTATTTTTATTTTATGTATGCACCTTCAGGCCTGGGGTCTGGTATGCGGGACATGAAATTAAACCAGCTGCTAATTGTTAAGTAAAATTAAGTATTTAGTAATTATTTAGATAAAAAAACCTTGTTATTTTTGTCGCTGACTATTTATATTTTAATTATTATTTGTGCAAAAAATTTTCGTTTTGTCTTTCACAACACTCAGAAATAGGGATTTTGAGACTGGGACTGGCTCACTTTTAACACTATGGATTCTCGTCGCGAAGACTAGGAATTTCACTGATTTTCTAAAGCTTCACTGTTTTTTTTTTTCTTTTAAATCTGAAACATTTATTTGAAAAACGTCTGCCCGGTATATTGGATGTATCATGATGTTTTTAACTTTCTACGTACAAACTAAAAATTTTGTCTATAAGATAAACCATATCATACTGTCTAATAATTAAAAACTTTTTGCTCAGGTATTTCATATTTCCGACTCAATTGGTTAACAAAGCGTTGCTTTATTTTCTTTTTTTGTTTAACATCGACCATTCAATCAGTCTTTTGTCAAGCTCCTTTGTTAAATTTATCAAACTTTAACACTTGCTTCACAGATTTCTCCTTTGCCTAATTCCCAAAATGTAGTTACAACTGTAGTCAAAATGTTGTAAATGCTATAACTAAAGCTAAATAAATGTATTTTGAGATAGCTATCTCTGGATAGTTTTTACAATGTCTCGTTTGCTGCTGTAACTTATGATCATATATTATTCTCATTTAGAAACAATTCACAGAGATTACATGCTCCAAAACTATTATATTAATTTATTTGAATTACATTTTCAAAGCATTTTACCTCTTTCCATAGAGTCTAATTTTTGAAATTGTTCCAAATCTAACTATCGACAACTATTTCTCTTAAATTCTGTCTAAGACTTATGTTCTTTGAAAATTTCCAGTGTTTATGAATATATAACAGATGCAAAATCTAGTGTCATTGCCCAAAATGTTGGTCAAGGGGAAGACTGACTGGCTAAAACACTGTGTTTAGATTTTTTAAAGTTGATTTTCCGTTTTTTGGAATGTTCTGTATGGTATTTCTAAGAATATTTTGGGGGGGGGGGTTTTTTTGAGGACCGGTAAATAAAACTAACGGTTTGTTTTGGACTAATTTTTACATTTCTTGAAAGTTGCTCCACGAAAGGCATTTAAAACTTATATCACAAGCAACGCAGTGACTCTAAAATTTTTTTTTGCGTATTATAACTAAACTAGAAAATTGCCTCTCAAAGTATGACGGTTAAAAATTACTTCCACATTTGAACGAAGTAATTGCTTGTTTGGTGGTATTTTGACAGTTAAAGACTTAAACTTAACTGCGGTGGAGTAACCTCAAACTCCAGTATATAGTGTCAATTTTGACCACCTTTTCGTTTCTTCATTCTCATAAAATGAGTCTTACCAGTATAACAGTCAAGTTGCCGGATCCAGTTCAGTCTTCTGAAATACAGCATTCCCCTGCGTGTCAAACATTTCCTACACCATTATCAAATTATAAATAACTTACTGAATTTTGGGTGTTTCAACACTGAAATAATGTCTTCGCGCATGCTATGGCGCGTTTCAATGTTGGTGACGTCAGCATTACTCGATCAGTAAGTTTAGCTAAAGGATAAATTGAATTTATATTTGCTCTCAAATGATTTATTTTGTAAAATGCGGTTATCGTGCAAATACATTTTTAATTTTTACTACGGATCAACAGTCTTAGGACCATACATTTTGTGTCTACTTTAATTAAATTAGAATGATCGATTTTTTTTTCATGTTTTGGATGAACTTGTAGCTATTGTTTAATCGCTGGTTCCTCAGTTTTATAGTTTAGATACAATTATTTTAAATGTTATCTAATTATCTTTAAAATATATCTTAATTTATGAGATAAGCTGTAAAAATATTAATAAATTATAAAGCATTTATATCATAATTTGACACATTTTCACAATAATAATTTATGTATCCAAAATCAACGCATTAATATTGACAAACTAACAGAAATCAAAGAGATAAAAATAATTACCTTACGAATTATTAAAACGACTTTAGGATGGAAATAAGAATTTAATTATAAAAATATTGCTAATTAATCAGCATCCAGCAGCAAAAGAAAAATAAGTGGATTTACAAAATATTTTCATTCTTTCAGGATATTTAATTAGTATATTCTTTATGCTGTTATATGCATTGATAATAATTCTCCTCCTCCTCATGCATATTTTATACTTAGAAAGATTATTTTTTGCCGAATCTCCGTTTTCGTTCATATTTAATGCGTAGCTTGCATAAAACAAACGGCAGGGGAAACAATAGTATTATCTGTGACTTCTTATTGTGCATGCCTTATGATCACACAAACTGTTTTTTTTTCTCATATTATTTATTTACGTTTATAAAGTTGTTATGGTATTATTTTAAATATGAATGGCGAATTCAAGAAATTTGAGCTTGTGTGAGAAGGAAAATTATAAAAAATGATGTATGCTAAAATTGTGTGATGTAATGATGCATGAAAACTCTGTTCTTTTCTTGATAAACAAATCCAGAGAAATTTCGAGTTAAGAGTAAATCTAGAGAAAATATAGTCTTATTCTGGACAATTGCTTTCCAAGCTATTCAAAAAACGTTTTTTCGTAAGCATATGTAATTAAATTTTATAATATATTTTTACAGGTTTTATTAATTTAAAAACCTGCTTCTCAAAGTTTTATTTTTTTAATAAAACATTTTAAATTAACAAGTCAAAGAGGAATGTTATTACTAGAGAGCGGAAAAGACCATGCTTTTTTAAGAGAGAGGAAAAAAATAGACTCGTCACTATTTCTTGGACTTCATTGGTAAATTCAATGTAACTGGTCTTAAAAATTCTTTTTCTTGAGAAAATAGACGCCAAGGTATTTTTATTACTCTAGGCAAAATGGCTACGCTACCAGTCTTTGTCGAACCATGAGTATTACAAAATATCAATTGATGAGAAATATGCGCTTTGACTGAGATAAAAATGTGTAGTAACACTTTGTTGACCAAAGTTTTCGGATCACATTCAACCCTTAAGCAGATTGAGAAGCTGCATTCAATCTTGACAGAAAATAAATATCAATTCTTCTTTTCAGGTCAGTGCATAAAGAATTATCCTCTTTTGCAAGGGAAGCTGATTAGCACTAATCCTCTTTGAATCCTTTATGCTACTGGAAATTACTTAGACACACTGAGTGGAGCAAAAATAGACTTATGTCATATCAGAGACGTCAGAGGGAAAAGTAATTTCTGTGGACTTATTGAACGGCTGTAAGGTGTATTGCGAGCATTATCATTGTTCTCATCCTTTAATGAATTCATCTCAGTTGGTTTGAAACACAAGGAAATGCACATGACTGATTCCCTCAAATAAATTACTTATAAAATTAACCATTTTTTTTCATTCCAAGCAACAGATATTGTGCTGTTAATAAAATATGATAATTAAAAAAAATAGAGATTTTGATAAGTGAAATTTAAAAAATGTTTTTAGTAATGTTTAAGAAAAATGAGTGTGGCACTAATACTTCCATTATAAATTTATTTACGTCACATAAATATCATTTTGCTACATAACATATAATATCTATTTAAAATTCTAATTGCAAAGTTAAAAAGCATTGCTGTACAATATTGAAAGACTTAAATATATTTTGAAGTACTCAAAATAGTTTTTAAGGTTAAGAAACGAAAATCAGAATATTTTGAACGTGCGTTGCATGCACATTTCAATAATATTGTGAAAGAACTGCGAATGTTTCACTAGAAATGAACGCACTGAAACTTGACGGCTGTCCATAACGAATAAATACATTTTCGCTTGAAAATTAAATGAATGAGTTACCGACGTTTTAATGCACAAAAAATTGCAAATTGCTGCTGACACATGTTTCGGGGTTTCGAGAAAACTATTTTTCAATGAAAAGAAATGTGAGCTTTCCGATGAAAAACCCTTTCCTTGGCTGACTTTGGCATTAATACTTTCAGATACATTGCAACGATTGTACTAAAGGTTTATCCCAAAAAATTTATATTACTACAGAAACCTGAAATTTTACCATCAAATATAATCTATATACTTGCAAAATCAATTTTTCTAGTTGTCTTACAAACAAAGAAAATATTTAATAAAAAGAGACGATAATGATTTCAGTAAGAACAAGTTTTATCTAAATTTCATTTATTTTAATAGCATCCATTTTTTCGTAAGAATGGGAAAAACTTCTTTTCCCTCAGATCATTACCTTTTAAGTAATTAGATTAAGCAAACTGTTCCTAAAAAGTTGGATGGCCATCTATATATTTTTATAGATTATGTGTATTTAATGCAGCTAGTGTGTGAATTAAAATTAATGAATATTTTTGGCATAAGAGGAACTAAAGTTTTTTGGTCCAAAATAACTCTTCCGAGAGAAAAAATAGTGTTTTGTTGGTAAAACAGTGTCAAATGCTTAAGACAATTAATAAAAGCTATAGCTGATACGTGGTTCTCAATTTTATTGCAAAAATATTTTTTTTTTCATTATATACATAAAACTTTGAGTAACAAAAAAGTCGTATTATCGCAATGTACTATTTTACAGTGATTGTGATGACACTTAGTATGTTATTTTAATACTCTACCATTCTTGTGTCTAGTTAAACAATTACTTGTTTGTTTATTTGTGATGTTTTTATTTTAATGATTTGAGAAAAAATCGGTAAAATGATCTGTCCCTTAGTTTGTATAATAATTACTTTTATCTATTGATGCGACTTTTAATGCATTGAAGCAACAATTTAACTTGTTTAAATATTTTTACATTAATAGTAGAGCAGCTTAAATCAGGGGGCAGCGGAGTGGCGGAGTGAAGAGAATTTAAATCAGGCTTTTGAAGAAGTAAAAAAAAAAAGAGAACTATATTGAAAAATGAAGCCAAAAAACTTTAAGAAATGCCATGGTTAATTGAAGTAGCTACGCCTGACGTTCCTCATAAATGTGCTGCCATTCCAACTCTGTCTGCAAAAACTATCATCTTCTAGAAAAACATCCACTAGTAAAGAAATTCTTACAAAGATTCTTGAGAAGTCTTATCCAACTCCAAATTTACCTAGCATGACAGAGAAGCGAAAACACTTTGGTTGTACGCTGAATGTTGGGAAAAATATTATTTAGTATAAGAAAAAAGAAAACTGACTGGAATAAATGGTCCCTATGCCACAAAATTTAGCATGAGCAATGTCTAATGTACGCTCCGTACAATGTATTGTAATAATTGTGGTAGGGAAATAATCCCCAAAAACAAGGAATATTATATGGCATCCCTCACACATGTTATGGGAGAGATTACCTGTTGTCAACTTACAATTTTTATTTTTTATTTATTTTTTTTTAAGTTTTAAGTATAACTTTTTTTTTACTTAATTTCTACAAAACACATATGACGTCTCTCCCACTAACCCTATCCAGTCGAATACCACAAACATTTCTCAATTGAGATAAATGTTGTCGTTGTATTGTAAATAGTACTTAATGGTGATTATGATTGATATTGTACTTACGAAATCGGGTACTATCTTAGGAATGTATAAGTAGAATGTTAAAATAGTAGTAGTTTTAATTTACCAATTCGGCATTTAAAAAAGTCGAGAGTTATCTACTTGTGTAGGGTTTCCACAAAGCAACTGAGTTACCAAGACAAAACTATTCATGCCAAGAATTAGAAGACCACGCCAATTTCAGTAATTAAGAGGTCTCTCCTTTCAATCTCTTTTTTCTGAGAATAACACTCAAAAAGAAAAATTGACAGTACTGATGATAAGAGCAAATGAAATTGTATGTTACCAGATATGCAGTGAACTATTGTAAGATTAGAAATAAAAATGTTAGAAACATAAAAGTTTATATGCGTTTCTCCCAAAATTTCAGATATGCTTATGGTCAAATATCGACCAATTGGTGAAAACGAGTTTCACGTTATTATGTGTAGGAGGCAGACAAAGGTGCAGATTCACCATCGTTTGCACCTTTAACGGACATTTTCAGACCTTCATTTCGGTGTCAAAATGGCAAATAAATGCATAAACGTAACAAAAATTGCTGCCTTTTTACCCGACGCGCGTGCGCGACTCAAAGGTGGGTAATGTGTTTGTGACTCCATGCATGTATGTATGTTTGTTCCTATGTGGCGTTGCAGAGGCTGAAAACCTTGGCCAATTTTGTTGATTCTTAAGTCAATTGATTTATCTTAGCCTTGGGAGCGTCACTAAACACATGACAGTAATCAAAATTTACCATATCAACAACCGGTCGCCATATTGTCAGTTCGGTAGCGTTCGGCACAGCGTGCGACAAATGCACGCAGCGTTTTCGCTGCATAAATGTTTTTGTTTACCAAGTCTACTTTTTCGATTTTCATCCTTAACATTTTGTATTTATTTTTGTCGTGATTCAGGGGGCTAAGTTTAACAACGTGTTCTTTCTTGACGTTTTTTTTTTTCTTTCTTTTTTCTGAGAAAGATTTGATTCCGAGATCTCGTCATCATGGGTATGGCTATATATACAGGCTGTTTATATAGCTGTGGTTGACTTAACGTCACGCTCTTTTGCTAAAGGTCTAGCATATGTAGCTTTAAGCCAAGTTAGATCCCCAAAGGACTAATAATCAGTAGTTTAGACCACCGCAAGTTACTTAATAATCTTCACGATATAAACTATCTCAATGAAATGACAAGATTGTGAAATTTACGGTCTTATAACCATAATAGCTAAGTCAATAATCATTTTACTAAAAGTGTAAAATGAAAAATAATTATTTAATAAAAACAAAAACAAAAAAAACGACTGTGTAAAAACCAAAAAAAAAAAAAAAAAAACCTAAAAAGAAAAAATATATAAGCTCAGTAGTTTAGAATGTTTATTAAGTACCAATGAATAACTACACCATTGAACAAGTTTTATATTTGATACACACATAAGACATCATAAATTTCAAAGTAGAATAGAAATAACAACAGTTGTGGCCCATTCAAATTTTACGGGGTTCCTTGATTGGTCAAAAAGGAATGGGCCCCAATTGTTGATCCTTCTATTCTGCTTTTGAATTTATGATTTGTCTTATGTGTTCAGCGAATATAAAACAATTGAATGGTGTAGTTATTCATTAGTACTTGATAACATTCTCAACAACCGGGCTTTTATTTTTTTTTATTTTTAGTTTTTATTTATTTATTTATTTATTTATTTATTATTATTTTTTTGGTTTTCACTTACTCGATTTTTTTTAAATTTAATAATTACTTTTTACTGATTGTATAACTTTTCAATTACCAAGTATTTTGACGCAAAGAATATGATTTTACATTTCTGAAAATAGTTTTTTTCTAGAAAGCTACAATCTTCAAAACGTTACAGTGTAAACAAAAATGATGCAACAAACGCGTGCAACTCATTTGACGATAAATCAAATTTAGTTCTAAAAATAACCTCAGTCTTTCAATATAAAAGAAAAAGTTGAGCACAGTGTCTTTCTCGATATGTTGCATCATAGAAACGATAGTCGAAATCGTTCCGTAAAGCTATTTAAGTGAAAGACATAGGCAAATAGTGTATCACAGATGTGCAATCTGGTGATATAATGGCAAAAATAAATAAATCCTGATATATCTTAGTGCCAATTAACTGATCGATGAACGCTCTGACGCCATCAACAATGAAACTCGTGCCTTAGCATACTTGACGGCATTACTCCATTGTTGAAGCACCAAAAACTCAATAAAGTTATTTATAATGGGGTAGTTTCCAAACTTTTAAAAATATTTTCTTCTGAAAGGGCATACTTAAAAACATAGGATCTGACCATTTTTAAAATAATTTATTTAAGTTTAATATTTTTAAAAAAATACTTAAATCGTTGCGCTTTCATTGTTTTGTCATGTGACATTACAAATGATGAAATGCCATTCATTGTTGCCATTCACAGAACAAAATATTTAATTCGCATCTTTAGTCACGTGTATTGGCAACGATATGGTTGATAACAAGCGTAACGCGCAATTTCAATTAGCTGCTTGATTACCATAACGTGGAAAAAAGTAGAAAAATGCGAAAAATTGCATCATTTCTTACATCATAAAGACCACGCCTTGTTTGAAAAGTCGAACATTAAAAAAAAATAAATTAAAAAAAAATGTTGGGAAAATGAAAGTATTTTTTGGGTTCATGTATTTTTTTTGCTCATTCTATCCATTTCAATGACTGCTGATGCAGGGAACTGCTTTATTTCGACAAGGCTGAACTGGAACTTAACTGTTTCACTAGAAAAACTGTAATTTAAAGAGAATGAAGAAACGAAAAAATGGTCAACAATTTACGCTATCTACTGGATTTAGGTTTAAAATTTCAAGTAACAAAATACCACGAAAAAGCAATTACTTTGTTTAATAATGTAGAAGCAATTTTCACTCGTCATCCTTAACGGACGAATAATCAAGGATATAGCAATTATAGCAAAAATTCTGTATAATACTTTATGCTGAATATTTTTCATTGGGCGATAGACGTTTGAGGTGCAATTAATTAAAACATTAAGGTTAAAGTAGGTAAATTTTAAGCGTGCCTGTACATGAAAATAGATGCACTTAATATTTGAAATAACATAAAACAAAATATGAATTATTGAGTGCTTTTTTCAAAAATATTATTTATTAATTTTTTCAAATAATTTTTTCATAACTACTAGTCAAAGAAGTTTCCCAGAAACAATAATTTAAACTTCAAGTTTTACCGTAGCCAAAATACAGCTCTTTTCTCTGAAGTACATTCTTTAATCACTTTTATCTTTCACATACAAAGCACGTTATTACTCAAGGCGTCAAAGAAGATCCAAATTGATATAAATGGGCACTTTAAGAAAGTGGCTCACAACATAAGTATTCCATGCTTCCTTGGTTTGTTATTGCTTAAGGAAATATTATCGTTCACAAATCAATATCTCCACACATTTCTTGGAATTAAAATGGGTTTTTTTTTGTGTTGAAAGTCAAACAATTTTACACATTTTAAGAACAGTCTGGAAAACGTTCATGTATTTTCCTTTCAGAATACAGCTTACTCAATCGACGGATTTGCATTATATTATTGAAAATACATTATAATATTTTTAATTTTACTTACGGTATGTAGCTTTAATGAAGTTGAAATTAGAGGAAAGCGAAGTACTTTGTCATAATTTTCATTTGTGATTTTTTACCAGGCTTTGGTTAGTATTTGAGTCAAAACAAATGTATAAATAATTGGTGCATGACATTGTATGAACACTTTTAGTTAAACAATCAGCTTTCTGGTAAATGCCTAAGTACGGATTATAATTTGTTCTTCCCTAAGCACAGCAAGTGTGGACAGGTACCCCATGGCAGAGTACTTTGTCACATGTAATTTTTAAAGAAAAATTAGTTTAACATTTAACATATTTTTAAATCATGATTATTATATTACCTAAATGAAATATTACGTTTGTAATTCATTTTATAATAAAAAAATTCATTTTAAATGTAATTCATTTTATAGCTTTTTTGTACGACAATCATACAATCAAATAAAATACCACTCAGTACTCGAATTACACAGGCTCTAAGCCATTTGAAATTTTAACCATCCTCACCTGCCTCCAAGTTTTCACAAATGTAGAAAAACATTTCTCGTGAGCCGTCTTTTTGCACTTCGTACATTGTATTCACACTTACGACACAATGCCCAATTTTTCGGTGACAAAGTCCCCCGCGTGTGTTTGTTTTGTTTTCGTAAAGTCTTCAGCATATTTTTACACAAATACATAAGTTCATAACTAATTAGCTAAGAATTAAGATGAAATAATATTCAAATGAATTCAATTAATAGAGGCAGAGTAACTAAATATCAATCACCAACTAAAATATTTACGTTGAGCACTTCGTAAACAGAAACAACTCTTAGTCAAGCTCACGGACACGCGTAGTGTCTGAAACTGAGTGTGCAAGGCGGCAGCAGCCTTCGGTAGCTTGGATTAGTTGTAAAATTTCCCTCCGCCTTGTCAATATCTCAAAACTCAACTTGTGACAAAGTACCCCGACCGTACCGAAACCTTTATAAACTGATGTACGTTTAAACTGCTTTGAATTTTAAATAAAAATTTCACATTACGCATTATTTTCACCAAACAACCAGAAAGGAGTAATCATTTTGATATTTTCAGCACAAATGTTTGACGTCTTTTTCAAGATAATTGACAAGTTAAATTTCAGTTTCACTGAATAGTCTTCTATTTAATAATTTGTGTATGAGAAAAATGTAAAATAAGTGTAAATGTAAAAAGTAAATAACTAAATAAATTTGAAATTGCAGGAATGACTTATCTGGTGTAGTTCTACTTTTTCACCTCTCTGAAATTGAAAAATAAACGACTAATAACTATTTTGATCCAACCTTTTTATTTTATAGCAATGCTTGTGTGCACGCTTTTGTTCAGTTAATTAAGGATGCACGTATTTCTTATTACAAGACAATTTATACTGCTAAAAAGGGGGAATGCAAGTACAGAAAATTATGATTTTCTGTGTACTTTTTCTATAATAAATACTTTTATTTGCGACTAATACAGTCGCAAATGAAATATCCTAAATACTTTCCTAAATTTTAAACGCTAGTTAAGGATTTTAGTAATTATCTGGAACTTCTTTGTTGATTATTTTTCTACACGACTTTTTTAAACCTTAAAAACCCACAAAAAGTAAAAAATTGAGCGTGTTTCGGGGTTTTAAGGAACCCCTTTTTCATTGTTGAAAACTGAGTTTATTAGACCACGAAACACGTGGGAGCAATTTATTGCAAATTTTTGCATTTATATCGTAAGTTTTCTTTGATGTTTCACAAAACTATTTATCCATCCTGTACAACATTGTGCGTCGTGAGTTGCGAGCAGGAATGTAACATGATGCCTTCCAGCATATAACTCAGAATCAATATTAAAAAAAAAAAAAAAAAATACTTTGAAGAATTTTGCTTCGACACATAGATTTTTCAAACATTTTGAATTTTTCTTAATACAGCCCGGAAAGCTTCTTGAAATCTCGCTAGCGGTTACACTCACCAATATGATGCAGCTTTTCTGTCTTCTTAGAAACCAAAAAGAGGCAAATGGATATAAATGTGCACTTACAGTCAACAGTGCTCATTTCTTATATGCTCCTGGTTTTCCATCTTTCATTTAAAAAGGGGTGTGGGAGTAGAAGAATTTCAAGCAAAAGAGGATTTCCTGCTTCAAGAGAAAATATATTTTCTTGCAAATCTATATCTTGTATTTTTATTGGCAGACTAAAGAAAACATTTCGGAGGTCTTGGAAGCGTTCCATGAATTCATCTGAAAAACGAGCTTCTTTTTGTGTATAAATTATATTTTCGCACCTTATAACTTTATTCAATCGTAATCATGTTTGTATGAGTGCGTGCGTTAAACTTAAATAGTAAATGTAATGTTATTATGTATATGCAGAACACAGCACAGCAAATAAAAAAGGAAAAAAAAAACTTATTTTCGCGAGGCTTTAATTAAAAAAGTCTTGTGTCAGCTGGTTGAAACACTGTCAATTTCTAACGGGAAGATTATATTTTCGCAACTATTTGCAAACTCCAATGTTGTGAGCAAATACAGTCGACGCTCATTATAACGACCACACATTATAAAGACCGTCCCATTATAACGACCAGTGGTAAAAGTCCCAACTTTGTTCCTAGGAACTCTATGTTAATTTGCTTTCATTATAACGACCTTTTTGTATCCTCTATTCCAATACAGCGACCGAATTCAGCGGACGCTATTTCTGGTGTTCTTTCCAATAAACAAATTTGTAACTTGAAATGACTTTGATTATTGTTTACGGACATCTGCCTGAAGTTTTCAATGTCAAATCGAACTTTGAGAGGGGTGGAGAGATGACCATTCACCACTGCTAGCACAGAAAAAATAATGGGATGAAAAATCGAGAAATTTCCAGATTCCTAAGAAAAGGGAGTTGACAGATGTGTTGGTAGTTTGGTGTTTGAATCTAGAGGTTTTTAAAATTTGGGGTTCTCGAGGGACTTTTAAATGCTTCTTTGAAAAGCAAGAAAAACACAATTTATCACATATATCTGAAACAGAAAATAATGTTTCGCAAAAATCACTTCTGTCAAAAAGGCAAACATCTGTCTGGTTTTATCTTCAGAAAATGTTGTGGTAGTAGTAGTAGTAGCAGATTTGCAAGTGTGTAACATTTTCCTCCCTATATTTTCTACTTTAAAATTTGCTTAATATTCTGTCATAATATTTTGCACACGATTTTTATAAAAAATTCCTATGATGAAAATAATTTGGACATTTAACTGGAATGTTTGAAAAAGTACCTTTTTTTTCGGAACAGCGGGGCATGCATGATGACCGTGTATATTTTTTTTAATTATACCTCTTATAACGATCACTCGTTATAAAGACCTTTTTCTCTGGGACGGAGATTGTCGTTATATCGAGCGTCGACTGTATCATTATAATGCTGGGACAAACTATTTTTGATTCTTCAATTTTAAGTAAAGTAGAATAAAATGCGTATCATTCAAACTGAACTGGTACTGTATATGTGTACACGATAAATAAAATTAAGGCTGAGTTTCCTCTCTTCTAATTCAATTTATAAACGGATTTTTAAATATTTTTCCCGTTTTGAGGGCGAAAATTTACTGAACGCTTTTGAACGATTTTTTCTACCTGTCGGAATTTCTGTATTTTTAGATAGCATTAAAATATTTTGAATTTTTTTAGACAGTTACCATGTGTGTAATTAACGCGCAAAAAACGTTGATTAACACGGTATTTATTTTTTTTTCTGGGCATCGGTTTTTTAGTCTTTATCTTGCATTGTTATGGTGCTTTCAAAGGGGAAGGAAACGCAACATTGATGCTTTTCTTACACGATTTTCACCGTTTTCATTCGCTACCTTCTGAAAAACTTGTGCAATTTTGACAACTGGTTATGATTTAGTTAAATATTTTTCATTCTCGGTCATTTTGATTCATATTTCTGCTCTATCATCAGACTAGCAAAATTTTGCACAAAACGTCATACTTTTTCCTTTTCTATATTTTTATATACCTTTTCAGGCAAATTTCATCATTAATTCCCTTGTTTAGGGTAGAAAATATTACATATGCTTAAATACTTAAGTAAGATAAGAGCATATTCAAAACTCTCCAAAAAATATGCTTCTGGTTTGAAAGCAATGGTTTACGTCTGTTTGATCAGAAAATATGCAGAATAGAATATTTATAGTAGTTATATTCTTGAAACTTTGCATTAGTGGCTGTCAGAGGGATATTTGCCGCCTGGTTTGTCTAGCGGTTAGAGAAGTCTGATTGCGACGGGAAGGTCCGGGTTCGAATCCCGGCTGGGGAATGGACGTACTTTCTCTCTCCTGTCATTGTCCTTTCTTTGTGTGAATGTGTTGATGTGTTGTAAATGGTTGCCTACCACATAAACGGGTCCTTATGGCATGTGTGTACTGTAGAAGTCGGACTTCACACCAAATTACGGTACAGTTGGAAAAGTGAAGCAGCGCACCCCAAATTGCCAGCATCGCTGGCACACGAAAACAACAGTGATATTTACAAAGCTGCCAACTTTAAAGTGTCTTCATTCTTTTGTTACTAGTAGACCTCGCTTAATGGAATCACCAATTGCCATTAAATATAATCCAATAGCGGGATACTTCATTGCCCGGGATAAAAAATAAAGAATTATAACGGTTTGGTGCTTGGAAAAGTATTACATTAAGCGGTATGGTTTTTTAGTCTTTATTTTAATGAGGGGGCTTGACTATAATTTTCTTTATTTTTTAAATAAAGACGCGTGTCAGTACTTTTAAAATATAAATATTCCAAACTAACTTTTTGAACATTGTGCAACTATAACTGTCGAATAAAATAATTGATTGGATAACTTATATAGGGGAGGGTGGCCCAAAGCGAGTATGTTTTCGAAAAACGCTCAAAAATTGTAGTTTTTAGATCTTTATCGCAACAATTTCGGTTTTATTTCCTAGCAGAGTTCTTGAACTTAAAAATAAAAAGTGATTTTTGCATTATTTCAAACCCAATATTTATTTATTATCAAACTTTAGAAAACCCCGCTTTGCCCTAACAGGGAGCCCAAAGCGGGTAAGCTTAACGAATTGTGATTTGGTACATTTGCCAATCAAATATGAAGTTATAAATGATTAAGATAATTTACTAGTTATCTGCCATTATAAAAAAATATATAAATAGAACAGTTGTACTTATCCAAATTAAAGTCAGCACATTTGTTTATAAAAACGTAAAAGAAATAAGTGATTAAATTTATAGACTAATTAATTGCCATCCTAAAATATAACTTTTTAAAGTTATATTTATCCTATTGAAATAGAAAATCTAAGTCAGCACACAAGTCAAGAAATTATAAATAAATGTATGATTAAATGCTATACCCGCTTTGCTCGAAGGCACGTTTTTTTATTTCAGTAATTATAACCTTAAATTTAAAAAAGAAACAAACTAAAAGACTATCGTAGTTTGTAGGTGGATTGTGTCAGATTAACGTAATATTATTGACAATAAAAAATAAGCTGATCTTCGACTAATCACAAGTTACAAAACCTGATATATATTTTTTAGAAATTTATATATATGCATATTTTTTTTATTTTAAGCCTGGTTGCGCCATGTCGCTTCTGCTGCTTCGCTGGGACTGTTTAAACTTCGGGGTGTTCATGTAAACACGACATACATATGCATCGCCGCTTACACATCATGGGGAGGGGAGACATATGAAGGCATACCCGCTTTGGACCACCCTCCCGTACATGTTTTGTACCATATTGAAAAATGAAGATAATTATCATGATAAGTTTCAGCTTAGAATAGTAAGTCATCAAAACTTTCGCTTGGGTTTGTTCTTTTTTATGTGCTCAAAAGCAGTGTCAGAGATAAAACGAACAACGAATTTAAAAAGAAGATAACTACGAGTAAGTCCTACATAACTTCTGTTTCCTTTGAACAAACCAACTCAGTTTACATCGATTTATCATGTTCATACGATAATTATTTATCTTAACATCAACAAGAAAAGCATATGAAGCTCTTATACCTGGTTTTATGCAAGAAGCTATCACGATAGTGTATCAATAAAAATAAATATGTATCAATTGAAAGAGCATCGTAAAAATGTTAATGGACGCATAAATATATTGCCGTCGTGTACCCGTTATCGAAATATGAGATCTTAAAGTAAATTTTAAAAAATCGCCTAATTTAGCGAATTTCGGTGAACAGTGGAAGACATCTTTTCACAGACGGCACAATTGCGATATAAATGCATTGCCAAACCTTCAAATTTGGAACTTAAGAAAAAAATGCATACTTAATATCTTATATCTCGATGACAGGGGGACGAAAGCAAATATTTTTTGCGCCAAATATACTTCTTATTATGCTATTTCGATTGCTACCTTCTAGTTCATTTTTTTTCATAATTTCACTATTATTGTGGTTTCCTGGTAAAGAGTGCAACGGTAACTTTACAGAAAATTTCTGACAATGTTCAAAGATAAATGCAATCTAAATCACAGCGAGAGCGCTTATTAGATGGATACGCTAAGCGTTTATTTTGTTTTGTAGCTTTCACAGTGGCGCAGGATAGGAGGGGGGGGGAGCAAAATGCAAAAACACCCCTAGATGCTTTGATTTGTGTACTCTAGTACTTTAGTTTTTTTAACATGACAGAACTGTTTTGCATTCGCTGCACTAGTGGCTTTGCACCACATTTAAAACTTTAGCCACATAGAGCTAGGAATGTTTGACTTAAGCTATTTTTTCCTTCCCCTGCATGAGACAATACGTATGACAATTCATGTTCGTAGAGACGCCGTCCCCGCAGGAAGATTAAAAATGATTCAAAAGCAATAATGATTTTTAAAAAAGAGAAAAATGTCGTTAACAATCGATGAGTAATAAATAACTTTCTACTAAGAGAATCAAAGCTAGCAAATATAACAAAAAAGTTTATCATCAGGAAACGAACAAAATAACAATAAAGGTTTTGAACATTCCTACTTTCATTATATTCGAGTATTTAACTTTCTCTTTTTTTCTTCTTCTTTGAAATCCTTACAGCCATTTTGTAGAAATAAGAGACTAGTTATTTTATAATGACATTTTGTGTTTCAAAAAGGAACATAAAAATGAAAGAAAAGTAAGTAGTTATTATTGTGTAAAGTACCGTAACTTATATTAAATTTTAAGTTCTTCTTAAACTGCAGATAAATATTAAAATAAAGTAGAAACTACTTTCAGGTTTCTTGACAATGTGTTTCAGGATGATTTTGAATAAATAGGAGCTTTCGCTTGAGGCAAAACTTTTAATCTGGAGAACATATTTATGTTAAAGCTTTTCAACAATTACGTTTCGTTGTAAATGAAAACTCAAAAGCGGTATGTGCGGAGCAAACACAAAACAATACGAAAAATTCGAATATTTTTTGGCTGTTATATTTGTTTATTTCTTAATGAGGGAAACAAAAATGCGCTTTCCTCGATAAAGAAATAACGAGTGTAGTAAAACAAAATTTCCGTTAATGGAATGGAGTTGTTGATACACAAATTAGTCAGAATATATTATTACCATTAACAAACTATTCTACAAGACACAGCTAAATCGCTTTACAAATTGAATCGTTTATTTTAAAAGCTAGTCACGCGACAAAATTGCTAATTTTAGAGAAACATCTACATCAACATATTAAATTATTCAATGATGATTACAACTTTGTTTACTGAAAGAAATGTACCTTAATATATATCCCTTTTAGCTTAAAACATGGTGATTCTTATAGAAAAAATTTAATACGAAGGTAAAAGTGCTTTTCGAAGTTTAAGGGCTTATCGCATGACTGGTTTTTGAAATAAACGGCTTAATTGCGTTTTAGATTTTTAAATATCTTAACATCCCCGCTTATGTCACGTACATGTACTACGAACATACACATGCAGGATTTGCATATTCCTTCATTAGTTTTTTGCTAGTTAAAAATACATATATATATATATATATCTTGTTGTATATAAATGTTTCAAAAATGGAGCTAACAAGAAAGCCTTTCAGTTTTTCTTTTTTTTTTATTAGCTGCACTGCCCTGCGATGCACGAGCTACCTCGGAAACAAACCTCGGTGTCAAGTGATACACATTCATATATGGTTAGTAGGACAATGCAAATTGTTAATTCTGCAAGGTTAGAAAGAGTTTCAAGCAATTATTTACTACTTGGATAAATTAGGCTGATTGTGCGTATGAATAACTTTACAAATATTTAGACAACTAGCTTCGAGCCTCTTTTTCCAACAGAATGAGACAGAATTATAAGCCGCTAAGTACTTGATCATAACGTATTACCATTTATGTTCTATTACAAAAGTTGGAGGACAAATCTAGCAATGATTCAATGACTAATGCGACTTATTTTGCGTTGAAATATGTATAGATTTTTATGAGAAAAACAATCTTAAAACTTTAAGAATCCCCCAACATTTTTTTTTCTGGTAGATCAGGATAAATATCTAGGTCTACGACAAATGTAAAAGTAAAAGTTTTTCTCCGGATAGAACGGACGATTTTGCTTTTAACCTAATGGAATGAAAACTGTATTTTCTCAAAAACTCGCCAAGGAGCATTTTGTCTTTTCGATACAGCACACGTTATTCCTCGGGACGTCAGAGAAAGTTCCAAATTGATATAAATGGAAGTTTCACTGAGTAGCTTATACATTTTAGTTTTTCTTCTATCTTCCTTGGAGTTTTACAAAAACGAAAGGCAAAATAAATCGATAATTTCAAACTAGAAAATTGATATTACTCCTCAAAAATTGACGAATTCGTTCTTCTGCGCACAAATGTACTGAACAAAAATTTATAAAAAATGAATAGCAGTTATGTTTTGAATATCACTTAAATACCTGTGATGATGCAGACTATGATTTCCCATTAGGCAGTTTATTTATTCCTAAACTTTAGGATTGTCTTTACTTCAAACAAAGTTAAAGAAAACGCAAGTGAAGGGAATTTCAGATCTATTTGCTTTTTTAAGCTTTCTAGTCCAAGTGAAAATTTTCCTAAAAATCATTCAAAATTAAATTATTTAATAATACACGTTTCTAAGGATTTTATAAAAATGCGATTGAGGGTTTCAAACTATTTGATTGTTTTCAGTTTGGTTCAACTGAGTTAAAGGAAAACGTAATTTCTTTGTATCAACTAGATTTTTCCTTTTTTAAAGAAATTAAGGCAATTTTTTTAATTGTGTATCCAAAATTAAAATCTCTCATACTAGTTTGGCATAAAAAATATGCATTTATGACTGTTTATAGACACTAAAATTATGGTTTTCTTTTCCCCGGCATATTTATCTTTACCACCAGAGACTAGGGGTAGTTGGAAATACTCCAGTTATGAGGTAAAAGTAGTTAGAAATTATAAATTTAAGATGTACACAATCACGTAAGGGTCAACCTCCAGAAAACGTAACTTTTGAATGCAAATATTTTTCAATTTCGAAACCTTTTGTTTTCTTTTTTTTTTTCCATTCATACATGAAAGTGTTACCTACTAGAAGTAACCAGAAACTATGGTCCAGCTAAGTTCCAATTATTTTACTCATAAATAAAAAAAATAATAATAATAAATGCCTTATTCACGGAAATAAAAAAAAGAAAAAACTTTTAATATTTAAAAACTGAGACCAATTTAATATCAAAGTTGTAATGTTGTTAATTGTGCAAACAATCAGATGTTTTAATGATTATATCTGATTGGAAATATATTATTATTTGGAATATATTATTAAGCTCTCTTAACTAAAGTACGGCTTAAGTAATAGTTTTAAATCTATGTTAAAAATAGTATTTAGTGAATTTGAGGATAAACTTGCAATTTAAAATTTAGTAGAATGAATATTTTCGACGTATTTCCCCTCCATCATTTATTTTCACTTATAAAATAATGACATTGATAATGTCTGTCACGAAGGTGAGATTCATTCAATTTTCCATTAATATAACCCTAATAGATACATTTTTTAGGAATTTGTTTTTCTTTGTTGCTACATGTTAAGCATATGAAAACGTTTTTTTTTTTTTTTTTTCATTTTTTACATTAATTTACATCTGTGTATGTGTGCATGTATATGTGTGTAGGATATGGACGCAACCTGGAGACGGTTTTCGCTAGAGGAACAGCTTCGGGAGAAGCCGGTCGACGGTAGTGCTGCAGATGGAGTCGGGGGGGAAAATGAACTCATTGAAGCGCTATTTAAAGACCAAGTGAGAACAATAAGCAATGTGGAAAAAAAAAAACATAGATTTCTTTTCAAATAAAAGTAACTTCTGCATACTTGTTTAAAAACAAGTAGTCTTAACTTCTTACAGTTAAGATTCATGAAATACCACTGCTTGTAACAGAGTATGTTTCTATTCACCTCATGTTTTATTTAAACGAAACTGAATGTTTGGTTTGAACTTTAGTTGGAATATTCTATAATTATGGCGCTTGAAAACATGTTCAGCTACAAGAAACTTCCCTTTAGCCGGAATTTCGACAGAGATACAGGAACTTACCAAAGAGCTATTTACGACATCCACAGACTGCAGTTTTACCCAAAGATCTTCAGCGTGGAGTAGACACGATGTAGCTAGATGCAGTAACCTCTCATTAGGATTTCCTTCCGAAGGCTTAATATACGTAGGTTTTTTTTTCAAGCTCTATTTTCACAGTAGGAAAGTCAAGTGGGTGGCAGGTGGCTGGTTTGCGTACTAGGATACTGCACATACCCCTGTCCAAACACTGAGTTACAGTTGAGTGCTATCTGCCATTTCCTGTTGTGCTACAGACACGAAAACATGGCCGTCTCTACGAACTCATGCCAAGTGTGAATTGAGAAGTGTAATTCGTTTCTTGCAAGCAAAAGTTAACAGGGCAGCTGATATTTAACGAAGAATAAGTCGTGAATATAGGGAGATAACTTAATGAGTACTGGTGTTGTTCGTAAGTGGTGCCAAAAATTTAAAGAGTGTGGAACTAATGTGCATAACGAAGGGGGTCACGGGCGCAAGTCTATAGCTACAGACGATTTTGTTCAACGAGTCGACAAAGCGGTTAAGGAAAATAGAAGATTAGCGATAAAAGAATTATCGACGCACTTTCCAGAAGTTTCAAGATCGTCCTACATTCTATAGGTTGCGCTACAGAAAACTTTGCTCACTGGGTCCCAAGGATGTTGAGTGATAATCACAAAAATTTCCGAATGGATGCAGCTTTGTCATTTCTTGAGCGTTACAATGTTGATGGAAATGATTTTTTGAAATCCATTTGTGACAGGTGGGAGAGCATGGGTTCAATATGATTCTGCCGAAACGAAACGACAATCGATGCAATGGATGCACCCTAATTCACCGAATCAACCCATAAAATTCAAGCAAACCCTCAACAACCGTTAAATTATGGCAACTGTTTTTTTGGGACCAAAAAGGTGTGTTACTTCTAGAATTTATGTAACCGGGAACAACAATTACGGCAGATTCTTATTGTGAAACGTTGAACGCTTACGGAGAGCTATTCAAAACAAACGAAGAGGCATGCAGACTTCAGGAATTGTTCTGATTCATGATAATGCTCGTCCCCACTGCTCACGTCTAACCCAACAGTTCCTTCAAAAATTTCATTGGGACATTTTTGAACACCCACCGTATTGTCCCGACCTAGCGCCAAGCGACTTTCATCTTTTTCCTGAACTGAAGCAGTGGCTTGGCTTGGCTTGGATGACAATGCTTCCAAACTGACGTGGAACTCAAACATCGTCAAAAATCACTTTCAATCATTGGCGGCAACGTTCTATGAGGGGGTATAGAAAAACTTGTGCTAACTTGTGAAGGGGTATAGAAAAATGCCTAAATTGACAAGGTGATTATGTGGAGAAATAATATGCATTGTACGGTATTTTGATAGCAAAATCTTTTTTGTATATTTTGTATATTCACCTTTTTTTTTTAAATTGCCAAATGCAGCTTGAAAAAAAAAAAAAAAAACCTCGTATTTAGTGTACTAGCAACGGGTCCTCAAACAAGATTCGTCTCACCTTCGTCGTTCAAAATAGTGTATAATTTTACGAAAGTATATGTCTCATTAATTTACTGAATGGTGTTTGTACTGATGTCTCAAAGCTACAAATTAGTTTCAGTTTTTATAGCTGATGTCAAAATGTTTTTACTTAGCAATGTATTAAAAAATAATAAAAATATTTGTATGTAGGTTGCTCTGTTGCGATTACGTATGAATAATTGATAATGTTTTTTGTAAATAAATCGTCTGTTGTGTTTTGCATGTCATATTTATCTATTTATTTCGCACTGAAATGCTTATACTTTTTGCGTTATTTAATTTGATTATCATATTAGGCAGTGAGAAGTAAAGGGATGTAAGCGAAATTAAAAATTTGCATATAATCAGTGCAAATGGTGGGTGAGCCTCCCCTCTGTTATGGGGCAAGACATGGTATTAGTAGCCTGGGTAGCTTGGTGCTGCTGTACAGCATGATTTAGAAAAACTTTTCAATGAAAGCCTACCTTGGACTTGATCTTTATACACGTTTTACTCAAAACTTGAAAACGTCTACTAACATCCCTTTGCTTCTCACTACCTCATATGTTTTTTGTAGTGACAAAAGCACAAGAAATGACATATAGCATTTGAAATATTTTGATAGATTAGTACAGTAAGAATAGGGGTAGGACCCAAACATCCAAAACAAAAAGCTAAACATGGTGCAAATTGTTTATTACCCTCCCAATAAGAACAGGTAAAAAGTCCCACCCCTTTGTGCGTCGGGTTTTGGATTGGGGGGCCTCTAAAAATTGCTGTTTTGGGTATTTTTCGAGGATTTTTAGAATAAATTTAAAGTGAGAATATTTTGTTAAACTGAATTTAATAGCATGAAACTAAATGTGTTTGACCCAAAAGAGGGATGACATAACCCATCAACGCTACAGAGCCCCCCTATCCCCGTAAAACAAAGCAGTACCCCCGAACCCCCTCCATACATTTCATATGGAAAAATTATTTTATGCTAAGTTAAAGTTAGAAATCAAGTGTGTCCATCCTCCAAGAGCAATGGTGCACCTCCTCTCAAAGCTACAGAACCCCACCCCCCTCTGCCAAATAAAATAAATCCTTACCCCTCCCCCCCTTTATTTCAAATGGAAGTATTATTTCATGCAAATCTAAAATGCATTAAATCAGGACTATCCACCCTATAAGAACAGTAGCTCTCCTCCCAAAACGAAATTATATACAAAAATATATCCTTCCCCCCCAACCCCTCTGATGGTGCACATTTGATTAAATGGCCAGAAAAATTACGCTGAACTGTTTTTTGCTTTCAAATGATTTCTCCTAAGCTTGTAACAAAAGGTCTTCGTTATCAAGATGTTTTTTGGAATCTAGATCCTCAGCAAAATCGTTATATTGTTGCAGCTATGTCTAACACAGTTTGTGCATATAATTGAGCACTTCAGTCCACTTTCAGATTTTTCAAACATTCACTATATCAAATGAACCCCTCAGAGCAATCACAAGATTAGAGACGCAGAAAGTTTCCTAGAGCAGAAGGCTTGGCTGTTGTAATAGGACGCAGATTATATTTCTGTGGTGCTTTCTTTGCACACATCAAAAATGACACTAGCGTTCCCATACTTACAAGTGACCTGTACACTGCATTGCTGGCATATTTCCTTGAAGCTTACAGATCATTACCAAAAATATAATCAAGCAGGTATCTTCCATCTATTACAAATGGGGCAATGAGGAGCAAAGGGATGTAAGTGGCAAAATTAAAAATTTGGAGATAACCAGTACAAATGGTTGGTGAACCCCTCCTCTATCTTGGGGCAAGAGGTGGTACTAGTAGACCTGGTAGTTGCTTCTATACAGCATGATTTAGAAAAGAAAATCAATGAAAGCCTACCTAGGATCTTTAAACGTGTTTTATTCAAAACTTGCAAATGTCCACTTACATCCCTTTGCTTCTCGCTGCCTCATATATGACACCAGCTGTTCGTTCTGTGATGGTGGATGAACTTTTTGCTTCACATAATAGCACTTTAACGATACAGGATTTCTTTTCTTCTGAAACCAGATTCATCGAATACTGATGGAGGATCAGCGCATAACTCGTTCCAGAAGTTTTTAGCAATTTGTTATTCCATCTTTACTGTTCATGCCATTCGGTATAGAAGATGGTTTGGGCTTTACACATCTTTACAGAAAGTAACTACTCTCGTAACAGAAACTAATGACATAACTGCTTACCTCCTTTACAAAGGAGGTAAGCAGTTATGTCATTAGTTTCTGGTAAGCAGTTATGTCATTAGGTTCTGTTATGTCATTTCTTTACAAAGAAATGCCACAAAATTGTTTTCCCTCAATATTCTTTGATGTTATTACCCGAACGTTAAAGGTCTCATCGCAACTCACCTTATCATCAGCGAGCAATACCACTACCAACTTGAGAGGGAAGACACTTCGAGGGCTTTAGAAACGGATTGTAATTTCCAAACTGGGAGACTAAAAGGTGTAAATATTTAGCATTCTATTGTTGTATTGCTCATTGCTCTCATCAAGACTTGTTCTATCGTTGAATCACTGCAGCTTCTAGACCACCTGAATTGGTCAATGCGTTAGATCGTTGGGTAGCTGATGTTTGATGTGATCAAATTTTTTTATCGCATAATGTACTCAAAAAATTCATATAGTGCTGCAAGTATACGTCCGCATATTTAGCATAATTCACATAACCAGCTGCGTAAAAGAGAGGTAGCTTGGTGTTTGCAAATGAGAACTCCCACCGACTTAGAGGGTGCAGAATTGCAACATTGCCCGTCTCACTATTGTCTATTTCGGTTTGTCCTCCATTACGGTGATGGCAAAAGATTGTAGAAAAGTTGAAGTAAGTTAATCAAGGAGAAGTAGGGAAACTTTGGTCAATTTGGACTTTTTTATGCTGCACAGGAATTTTGTTTTCCAGCGCTCTAAACAGTTTTAATAACTCCAGTCACAAATAATTTGGTTACTGAGCTCGCTTAGATCTTTTAGAATTATCATTCTGACATTACCATATCATTGTGCGGCACTTTGTACTTCGGAAAAGTTTAAATCAGGGAAATATTTTCGTGAACTTCACTGCAATAATTGATTTTAGAATGTAAATTCAGGGTCCCCCCCTCCCAAAAAAAAGTGATGGCGCACCCCTTAAGTGTGACGGAGTACCCATCCAGAATAAAAGCCCTCAAAAAAAGAAAGAAATACCCCTTGTAAAAACTGCCTTAAAAATTCCAATGACGCAAAGCTTCTCCATGGAACCTCCCCCCCCCATCCCCCCCGCCTATGTACCCTTGTTAATTAGAATTTTTTTCTGTGAGAGTTTATTATTTTACTATTATAGAGTGGTTTCTGTGAGGTTTGAGAATTTTTTTTAAGTAATAGAAATTAATTTATTTAAATGGAGGAATATTTCTTCCCCCCCTTTTACCCCAAATCCCGACGCGCAAAGTGCTAGGACTTTTTACCCCTTCTTGCTGGAAGGGTAAGAAGTAATTTTCAACACGTTTCACCTTTTTTTTTTTGGATGTTTGGGTTTGGCCATTTTTTGGCCTAATTTTACTGTACCAAGATGGTGTATACTGTTTTTTTCGTCCGTTATAGGCGGAGATTATTATTGATACAGTCGGATCCCGCTGCAACGCAATCCGACTTACGCGAAATGGCTATAACGCGAGTTTTTCATGAATAATGATTTTTTTTATTGCCAACGCAAATTGCACGGCTGCAATATGATTTTTTTTTTGGAAAGGAATAGCGGAGTTTTAGAATAGGTTTTGTTGAAACTAAATATTTCTTTCCCCCCCCCCCCCGTGAACAGACTTTCATCACTTTAGCATCACGGAAAACGAAAGTTTACACACTGTACTAGTCTAAACAACGCTTTGCTTTAAATTAGTGTACTCGTACACATAACCGCTCCGATTCTTTATTTTTTTTCATTCTACATATGAACGTTGATAAAATATGATAGTTCCCAAGCGTAATTAAGGTAAGGCATTTAAAACCCTTTAAACAAGCGAGTGTCACCAAAACCTTGTGCAAGCAATGAACGGTGTGGAAAATTTCAAGCTGAAGCAGTACACAATTGCCTCTGCACTACAAAACATAGGCACATCATTAGAAGTTATGAAAACACAGACAACCAATGCAAGTTGGAAGAAACTTTAGCCGGACGTCGTGCATGACTGTAAAGGCTTTGCTCCTGAAGACATTCACCATGAAGCAGTTCAAAAGGCAGTGGAGTTGGCGAAGCACCTGGGTGGAGAAGGAGTCTCTGATATGAAGGAAGAGGATATCAACGACCTCATCGACTGCCATGGCCAAACTTCGTCATATTCTGAACTAGCAGAATTTGTTAAATCTAAGTGAGGAAGAAAACGAAGAGGAAGAACTTGAAAGGGAGCTGCTTGAACTGAATTTGAAGTCCTTAAGAAAATGAGCATATACGCAAGAGAAATGCTAAAACTGTCGGAGACGCAAGATCAGAATATGATGAATTAGTTCCATTACCTTCGCTAATCACCTAGCGTCTGATATAGCTCCTTACAACAATTTACTTGTTTTAGAGAAATAAAAACTATGGCCACCAATGATAATGTCATTTCTGAGAAAGGTACACCGAAAAAAAAACTTGGAATGATACTAAAGATGGCGAAATGAACCATTAATATTTATTTTTCTTCCTCTTCTTCTGACGAGCTTCTTGATGTGCATGTGTTGTCAGAAGACTAATAACAATCTGACCACACTGCATACACTATCATATTCTTCATTTTAAAATTATGATTAAGTTTACTACATCTACTGTTCAGTGCTATTATGGTACTGTAATGTACATAATGTAGGTACCGTATATATATACTGTTTTATTTCATGTCTCTATTTCCCATTCATTATTGATTTTCTGCTTCATAACCATAATTTATGTTAAATAAAAACAATTTTTCTAAAATACAGTAAAAATCCCATTCTTCAAGAAAGATATGATACTAATATAGTTAAGAAATGGTTTGAAACTATTTGGGGGGTGTTTACAAATGTCTAAAATAATTGGGTATGCTTATAAAAAAATTCTGAACATAAGTTATTTCACAACGCGAAATTTCGACTTACGCGAGGAGTCTTGGAACACATCCCTCGCGTAAGTCGGGATCGACTGTATTTTTACGTTACTGAAAGTATTTTTTTATTGAATAGTGGTGAGTTTTTTTTCCTTAGTGAAGTACGAAAATTTATTTATTTATTAAACTTCCTACGAAAAAAAGGAAAGAAATGACATTTGCGAGATGTTGCAGTGCACATTTCGCAAAATAGTATTTTTTTTCTTCTTCTCGTCAAACAGTAAGTGCTGTTTTTTTTTTAATTTTAAAAAAGGAACAACGCATATTTGTTGACTTGCGTGTTGCTTTTGTGATTCTGCAAAATGAATCTAACTTTAAGGAAAATTTTAATTTACATTTGAAATAATTTACTCATTCTAAGGAAAACTATGGAAGAAAATTCATATTTTTCCTTTAAAAGAAAAATTCGAAGCAGTTATAATCTTCGTGAACACATTCTCTGAGTATCATTATATATTTACCTTAGCAGGTTTTTTTTTTTCTTAGAATGAATAAGTATCGTTGACACAAAGCCATACTTATATTTAAATACAAACTAGGTCAATCATAACTCCATTTTGACAAATGGAAATTCATGGCCGATATGTAAGAGCATTTTCATCAACATGTAAGAACGCTCTACAGCCTGTACATTAAATATTTATTAGAAATCTAAAAGAAATTTACTATTTTTATTTTAATCTAATACAGAAATTCATACTTTATCTTTAAAAAACCATATTTCACTAATGAATCTTAGTCGAATGCTTATGTAGATTTTTATTCATAATTCTATTCTTATAGCAGCTAAAAATAGGATCTCTGCTTCACGCAAAGGATATGTAATCACATTTGTAAAGACGAAAAACTTTCTTGTAATCAAATTACCTGCAGACAACGTGTCTGGTATTTCTCAAAAGCGTGCTTCCTTATCTTTTTTCTTTACTTTGTAGATAAATATTTCTTTTTATGAAATAAAGCAACTTCATTTACATGATTCTAAAAAAATCTTTCTTTTTTAGATTTTTTTTCTGACACATTGAGTAAAAGTATTTTTAGTTTAAGTTTATTTCATTATTTTTGAATAACCAATTTTCTGAACCAATTACGAGAAAAATGACAGTGGTCTGTTTTTAGTCTAAGAACATACACTAAGTGCATAAGATATGTCACCCTGGAAGAAGGCTAAAAATATTTCAGGAACAACAAAACAAGAAAGTGCATATGTTTAAGCGTTTGAGCAGGAAAAAGATTTCAAAAAATACTTTTTCAGGTACACCTTTATTGTAAAGCTAATCACAAGTGATTAATACTCCATCAATGAGCTGAAAATCATTTGCTGTCGCTGTGAGCAAAACGAATTATAAAACTATTAAAAGGTTAAATATAAAACAATGCAGAGTCATTATTTTCTTTAGCCTTTAATTTTTTTTTTTTTTTTTTTGATTCTGAAAAATAAATATTATCTGGGCATTTTTTGTAATATTTTTAGGTATTAACAAAAATAAAAGTTGTTTAAAACACAAATTATAATCTTTTTTTCATAAAAGTTGAACAACAGGGGAACATTTAAATATTTTGCCAATGTAGAAATTTCATTTAGCAACGATTGCAATCAGGCGAACATCTTTATAGAAATCATTTTACGTTTTAAATAAATGATAATTTTAATCTGATCCAAATATGTGTTAATGCTTGAAGAGTTAAAGTACATGATTTAAGAGTTTAAAAAAAAGGAACTGGGGCTATATTACTGACTTAATATGCTCTAATTTTAAGATTTTATACCAATAACGTGTGATATAGGTATATTTTCTTCTTGGTCCTTAAAGGAAGAGGTGTATTGTGACAAAACTAGTTGATTTATTTTGCTAAACACGTGAAGTACGTTTATGTACAGTAGAACCACGGTTATCGGGCGATCTTTATCCAGACCTGAGGATAAACCGATTCAATCTCGTATCTTTTAAATGTATTGTTAGTCCAGTTACGGAATGGGACTATTCGGCTCCGCCTATTCGGCGCAATCGTTTCGGCTCGAAACCCATTTCGGCACTACCATTTTGGCGCGAAACCCATTTTGCGTGACCCGTTCAAAAATCTATTTTTTTGTTCATGAATTTAATTTTTTACAAGTGTAGGGCAAAGAGAGGTAAATGTCTTTTTTTTTTCATTCCTTTTTTTCAAAAAACATTGTAAATTTCAAGGAGCGAAACTTCACCAGGATTGACTTGTCTTTTCTTTATGCCATGGAATTTTTTGATAGCAGAAAAAAAAGAAAATATTTTTTTTTTTAACTCAATGCTATTTTTAAAAATATCTACAATTATTCACATGGGCCACTACAGGGCCCATGTGAAACCCCAGGACAATCATCATATTTTCAAGATACAATATTAATACAAATTACAATGAAAGGTTTGTAACTTATACTACGTCGTGTTAGTACATTAGGGTGTCAATAAGAAAATATTTTCCCTCGAACATATAACCTTGCTTATTATCAAGTTTTAAAGATTTGTAGCATGCTCTTACCACTGGATAAACAAGAAGGATTTGGATTATATAATATTGTTCACATAATATTTTGTTTTGCTCCCTTAAGTGTTCTATAACACTACAGTTTGGACAAATTATTTTATAAAACAAAAACAGATAATTATTATAATAAGTAAATCATTAAAATAAATAAACATTTAAAAAAAAAATTAACAATGCATTTAAAATTTTCTTGCAGAAAAATAATTATCATAAGTGTTTAAAAATAACTTTCAAATATAAATAATTTCGTACTCAATTGAACAAAAAAAAAAAAAAAAAAAAAACACTTCCCTAAATTTAACTGAAAGTTCATACAACGGTTTTCAATAATACAGTTTACCTGTTGAGTGAGTAACAAAGTCGTATAAGAGAAACATTCCATTACTCTTTTTTTTTTTAATTCTTGACTTATAGAAGGAGTTATTCACTCGATCACTTCAGTTACTCGATTGAAGAAAATAAACTTTATTCTTAAACAACAGTCTCATATATAAATTACAAAAATCTTTCAAAAATTCCAAAACGTACAAGGATTTTTTAAAAATTGTACTTTAGAAACCAGTATAAGTGAATTTCTTTGCATAGAAGATAAAATGTAAGATAATATTTTCTCCTTTTTCTTTTGAGTTATTATGTAAATTATCTAGATAAGGTCTTTTTGAATTCTTTCTTTTTTAATTTTTCAGAACAGTGCGCAAAAAAACATCGAAATCTTGTTAGATAAACCTCGCAAAAAATATTCTGATTAGTTTCAAATATTTATATCATTTGTTAAGCAAAATCTGAAGAAGAAAATTGATACTTAAAATCTTGCATAATAAATTAAACATGGGAAGTTATAGCTTAAAGTTTAAATGCAGAAACAATTAATGAAACTACAAGGAGATAAAATAAAATTCATTACAATACTTCTGTTCCAGTTTATAGAGTCAAGAGCTTTTAAATTCTGAACAATAGCAATTATTATTCAAGGTAACAAAATTTATCCTAAGGCATTAGAAAACTCTAATTTTTAACGGGCCGTAAATGAAATTATGCGGGGGATTTTTTGCACGCATTTTACTCTAAACGACTTTCGCTGAGTTCTACAGCTATTTCAGTTGATGATATTTAATTGTGATTTTTACACCTCCTGAAGTTTACAGCAAATAATAATCAAATATTCATCGTGTTTTATGGAAGTGTTTAACGGCTATAGTTTTAATCGAGTTTCATCCTTTTTTTTTTTCCTTTTTTCCATTTGATAGCTTAAGACTTTCATAAACATAATTGTTCTTAATGTTTATTACTTATTTGTTAAAGATTGCTCTTCAACGCATAAAAATAAATACATACAACAAATCATGATAAATTAACTACTAAAAATCTTTCCTATTCAATAAAATGTATTGCTATATTCTCTGAATAACTTAACATATATTAAACAGAAGTATCAACTTAAATGTTTGAGCAAAAACTGATTATATTGCTTTCACTAAAACTAAAAGTCGACAAACTACATTTTCATATAATACTGAGGTTCGTAACAAGGTTTTTAAATTGTTTTGTAAATTATTGCGTAAATTCGAACATTCTTCACAGCAAAATGTACCCACTGTGTTCGGAAAAAATGTTATTTAAGTCACAGTAACATCCATCAACACTGATACAGACATGGCAGCGCACAAAAACTGATTTGCGCCATTCCACGGAAACCGGTCAGTTTGTCCCGCACTTGACGCGTTGTATATTTCATTAAAATTATTACTTTTAAATAATAATAAACAAAAAAATTTAAATAATAACAAAAAAAAGAACTTATGAATGATTTTTTAAACAAAAAATGTCGTTATTACCCCTTTAAAGTTATTATTTTAAAATGAAATACATGAACCATCAGATGATGGACAGATGGTTGATTTTTTCGTGGAATGGCCCATCTGCATATTTCTACGAACATGACATGAGTAGTTTGCTTGCTTATAATAACAATTAGAACAAATCGCTAACCTAATTGAAAAATTACTTTTCCTTTCATGCAAAATGTGCACACAAAAGTGTCTAATATGGATTCTGACTATCCAAATATGTGACCAGCATTGCAAACAGAGACATGTAGACATGGAAACATAGAAACAATAATTCCATTTGCACAAAAAAGGAATTTTAAAGCATATATTTTAGCTTTATATTTTGAATCTTAAAACTTTGCTTTTTATATTTATATATTCGAATATATAAGGAACTGTGGTGAAAAGGTAAACAACAGTTTCTGTAAAAATGGGATCTTGGGATTTTTTAGAAAGCACGTTTTAGACTTCCCCCTAAAAATAGTGAAATGTTGCAATTTGACATTTTCTGCGCAATTTTTTTTCAGCGAAACTAAATTAGCCAACACTTGCACAACAAAGTAAAAGCACAATACGTAACAAAAATTAAATAAATAAATAAATGAGTATATATATATATATATATATATATATATATATATATATATATATATATATATATAATGCCTTCAAAGCACTATTGATCTGAAAAGCAGAAAAAAAAAGGTTACACTTACAAACGATTTCCTACTTAAACGTATGAATCAAACTGATTTCAGATTTTCAGTACAAAAAAAACCAACTAAACGAAACACTCGATCATAAAACTAATACTTATTTTAATTACCATTGAACATTCCATTTTAATACCTCACTATTTTTTTTATGATTTAGTAATTTTTAATCAACTTTTTAAAACTGTGTCCTATAAACTACTACCAAACCTAACTGACTAGATTTAGTCTTAATGACTAATTTCGTGTTTAGTAAAATTAGTGTATGATTCAGGATTTGGTGTTAACAATCTGAAAAAGCATAATCACGGAGAAGAGTTTAAAACTGAAAGTGGATATTAAAACAAAACTGCTTACAACTTCCATCAGTAAAGGAAAAAAAAAGTTAAAAATACATTATTGCTATTTTTTTAATTAAAAAAAAGCGATAACAGTGCATTTTTTCTTTTCCGAATTTTGTATTTGTGCAATGTAAACAATAGAAAGGAGTTTTGAAACCTGTGGAGGATCTACGCGTATGCCTTTGACGTTGCTAACATATATAATATATTCATAAGCCTTTATATATTATTGACAACTCGTACTGCTCCTTTTGAGGTTCGGAAAAAATACACCAGGAAGAAGGAAGGAAATCCGTTTAAATGTTTCAAAAATAGCACTTCAAGAAAGGAAAATAAGGTCCTTATGGTCCGAAAGTATTCTGCTGTATTTATATATATATATAAGTGTGTGTGTGTGTGTGTGTGTGTCTGTGTGTGTGTTTGCGTGCATTTTCCTTTTACTAATCCAGTTTATGTCGCATTGTTGTCAAATTTGGTTCAGCGGTCATTTGATGTTCAGGAATTTACATAGGAAACATTTTTGGAACTCAAAAAAAAAAAAAAAAAAATCTTCGAAGTCTGAATTTAAGTTTTGAGTCATGAAATTACTTTTTTCTTTACAAACGAGTTCAAATTTTGCTTTGAATAAAAAAAAAAACGGCAAAAAAAAAAAAAAAAAAAAATACTGCGTCAGGTAAAGCTTTTTCACAAATTGACTAAAATCGTCAACAATGGAAACCTTTAGGGAAAGAAAACGTAAATTGTCAGCAATTTATAACAACCAGGAAATCTTTTAAACACAATCGGCAGAAACAAATGCATGATAACTGATGTTAGTACTTATTAACGATAAGCTTGGAACATTCTTGGAGAGAGAGCCGTAATTATAAAAATTCTTAAGCTCAGAATTTCTTAAATTACTTTAAAATTAAAATTCTTCACGCAGATTTCTAAAGTAGTTTGTTCGCTCATACAGCAATACATTTTTTCTATTAAAACCAAATTGCGTATGCCTTTGTGTGTGTGTGTCTGTAACCATATCCTCACTGAACTGTCAGTCTATTAGTTTAATACTGGTACCGTTGGATACAGAAAATTTAGGGAACGATATCTCACCCTGTCGAACTACGCTGATGTGTAAGAGGCTGGATATAAACGGCCTGAGATTTAGTCTTTATCTTGTCATGAGGATGTTATGAGGATGTCCAAGGATAAATTATTAGACTCATTAATGGTCACCCAGTGCAGGCGGCATTTTGAGACCAAGCGAACTAAATTCAAACCGGAACCGAAGCAAGCTGGCGAGGGAACTTTTAAACATATATAATAATACGTGTATCTAGATGTGAAACCACTGACTTTTAGTGGTCAACTTCCCAGAACTCTTGTTAATAGGGGCATGGTTTAAATCTTAGTTTACAAAGTCATCGTTCAAAGATTCCATTTTCAACCTTTTTATCCAAGAGTGAAAAAGTGCTAATACTAGCTGACTGTAGGGTGATGTTTGGTAATATGGGAGAAAATATTACAAAATGGTATTCAAAACCTGGGTGATTTTAAGAAATGGAAAAAGTGTTACTTCCGGAAGATTTCAAAAAAAAAAAAAAAAAAACAGAACGTCCGAATATATGCTCATTTCAAGGACATTGTTTTTGTGAGCACTAAGAGTATGTTGAATTGTTTAATCTCCATATATCTTATGTGAAATTGAGTTCAAATATGTTTTCATGACCCTGGATACATTATACATTTACTTGTTTTCAGGGCTTAATTTCTAACGAAAGAGAAGAGAAGGAGCTATAGTCTTCAAAACGTTTTTTCATGTGTAAATACTCTGAATTATGCAATACATGTGAAAACGTCTGAAAAGTGACAATTATTGCAGAAGGTGAGCTCCCGTGAGCTCCCTTGCAAATTAAACCCTGCTTTTATTGTCATCACAGTTTGTGTGTTGATAGTAACTACCTGTTTCTATTTAACCCCCATTATTACTACTTGCTTTTATTACATAAATTTTAAGGCTAAATTGAAACAAGTAAAGATCGTAAAGTGTGGTACCGATTCACACCTACCTGTGCCATGAATTGGAAACTCCACTAAAACGTTATATATAAAAATATTTTATACATAAATTTGCATATAAAAAGTTTATGTAAATCATTTATATATATATATATATATATATATATATATTATATATATATATATATATATTATATATAATATAATATATATATATATATATATATTTTATATATATATATATAAATATATATATATATATATACATATATATAACATATATATATATATATATATATTATATATATATATATATATATATATAATATATATATAATATATATATTATATATATAAATATATATATATATATATATATATATACATATATATAACATTTATATATATATATATATATATATATACATATATATAACATTTATATATATATATATATATTATATATATACATATATATAACATTTATATATATATATATATATATATATATATATATATATCATATATATAGTATATATATATATATATATATGTTATGGGGAAAAATTTAACGTTCTTTTTACCCGACTGCGCATGCCCGATTCAAAGGAAGGTAATGTGTTTATGAGTCTATTGTGGCGCTGTACAGGCTAAACCCCTTGGCCGATTTTGATAAATCTTACGTCAATCCATTTTGTCTTAACCTTGGGAGTGTCACTAAACACATGATATTAATCAAAATCCACCATATCGAACAACCAGTGGCCATATTGTAAGTTCGGGATCGTGTCGCACGCTACCTGCTTGCTATACAGCGTGCGACAACTGCCTGAATTTTTTGTTTACTAAGTCTAACTAAATCGATTTTTTTCTCTAACATGTTGCATTCGTCGTATTCACGGGACTGAGTGTCGCGACGGTGTACTCTCTTAACCGGCGTTTTTAGGTTTGGGAGAAAGATTTGACTGACGACTTTTCCGCTCAACAACCAGTGCCATATTGTAAGTTCGGGATCGTGTCGCACGCTACCTGCTTGCTATACAGCGTGCGGACAAACTGCCTGAATTTTTTTGTTTACTAAGTCTACTAAATCGGATTTTTTTCTCTAACATGTTGCATTCGTCGTATTCACGGGACTGAGTGTCGCGACGTGTACTCTCTTAACCGGCGTTTTTAGGTTTGGGAGAAAGATTTGACTGACGACTTTTCCGCTCTGTTAATATAAGCTGTGGATGACTTAGGTTCGCGCATTTTCGCTAAAGGTCAAGTATACGTAGCTTTAAGCCGAGTAAGGTCCCTAGAGGGACTAATAATCAGTAGTTTTAGACCAACGCAAGTTACTTAATAATCTTCAGGATATAATTTTTGTCAATAAAAGGACAAGATTGCGAAATTTGCCATATTATGATCATAACTAAGCCAATAAATAATTAATTAAAACGAGTTTAATAAAAAAATAATTATTAAATAAAAAACAAAAAAACCCGACCTGCGTAAAAACTAAAAAAAAAAGCTAAAAAGAAAAAAAATGTAAGCCCAGACTGAATAACTACACTCCATTGAAATAGTTTTATAATCGATACACTCATAAGACAAATCATAAATTCAAAAGCACAATAGAAGGATCAACATTCGGGGCCGATTCAAATTTGACAAGGCTCCTTGAATGGTCAAGTAGCAATGGACCCCGAATGTTGATCCTTCTATTCTGCTTTTGAATTTATGATGGTGTTTCATGTGTGTATCAATTATAAAACGTATTTCAATGGAGTAGTTATTCAGTAACACTTCATAAAATTCTAAACTACTGGGCTATTTTTTTTTCTTTTTAGTTTATTTCTTTCTTTTCTTTTTTTTTTTTTTTTGTTTCTAAGCAGTCGGTTTTGTTTATTTATTTTTTTTCTTTTAATTCAATATTTTTTTTTTTTATTCAGCATGAAAATGTAAGAACGAAACAAGGCCAAAAAATCACAACCATTGTGAAATAAAATCAAAAATATATATATTTAGAAACTAATTTTAATGCTCAAAAGACGGGAAAAGTTCTAATTCATACCACTGTGCCGTTCTCATGTTGACAAATGAAGTTGTGTCGTATCTTTCATTTTTCATATATTTTCGGATTTTCATTCATGTTTCGGTCCACTGTCTCCAGGGCAAACTTCTTTTTCCAACTCATCCTCGTATCTAAACAACCATACTAGGATTGTCTTGTGCTTTTTCTTTTTAAGTTAATGCTACTTTTATGTTTTCTGTGTTTAAGAGTAGCCTTTTTTTTTGAGTGTGTCTGCATAGAAGGTGGAGTTGATGTAGTACCAACACAAAAAATTGTAAACACTTGCGTCCAAAACTCAAGCAGATATTCGAGTTCAAACTTTTAAGAGATTATGCAGATGATGAGAACCTATCACACTTTTAGAAAAAACAGCAGACTGTCGAAGTGGAAAATCAAAATGTTTATATTTATTTATTGCTATTGAAAATGAATTCTAATATTATGTTATCATACGTTTAAAAATAACCTTGCAAAAACTCTCTAAAAAAACTGTGCATTTAATTGTTTAAGCCATGGTTAGAAGCTATATTTATCCCTAAACATTGTTATTGGCTGCGAGTCTAATGTGATGAAATGTACAAAACGCTGCATTTTATATCTTGGTGAATATTGGTAATAGTAATGTCATAGTTATGATACGTTGTATATAATTCATCATTTAGACCCTTATGGTAGCACACATCTTTTGAACACTCTATGTTTAAAAGTCTTTGATTTTTACAGTAGTGCTTGTACCCCCTTTGAAACAGGCAGTTTAGTATCATATTGCAAGATTCTATTGACTAATTTGTGCTTAACCTTTTCATTATAGAATCGAAACAAAAAAGGAGGGAAAGATGTTGCTCCCTCCTTGCCCGTTACTGATACCTCTGAATTTTAGTTAAATCAGTAAATTCAATGTGAAATTATGTAAAAATTATTTTCCATCTGAACTCTGCAACCCTCACCCCCTATGCAAGCAAATAAAACTTTGATTTCAGAAATAAAACTATATGGGTTCCTAATACCAAATTCCAAATGTGTCGGCAATTTGTTCTGAAATGTTTTTTAAAGTTTTTATGTTGTAAATGTCCAGAGCAGAACACATTCGGTACGCTCTTTGAACATTTTATTTAAAACGGAAAATATTGAAACATTTTTTTTACATTATAGCGAATTACATTTTGGTACATACTCAAGCAAATTAAGCATTTTTTTCGTCCCCTATGTGTACGGGGAATTAGCATTGTAGAAGAGCACTACGTTTCCTTGAAACAAAAACGTGTAAGCAAGATACAAACTCACTGACGACTATCATCTGACTACGGCCACTATACGACTACGAATGAAAATATCTGCAGAGCATTTAAAGAATATCTGTTGAAAACAATAAACGGAATTTGACTGGAATAGTAAACAACAAACACAGGATGGAAATAACATTCACCGTTCCTACAAATGAGATCTTTGAAGATTCGGTCACGGACTCGCCCCATCATTTTACCTGATGTATTTATTTTAAAAAAAGTTTTCAGATTTTTTTCAAATAATCCTTTTCAGTTTTAAGCAGCCTAATAAAACGTATGTAAAACGCAGGATACATAACCAGACATTGGCATAAATGTTAATAGTACAAATCATGACAATACGGATTTTCTTAAACTTAATTTGCGTCTTTGTTGCTGTCATAGCTAATTTAGTAACTCATTAAAACAGCAAGATATTATAAATGAGCTGATGTGTGCATCACATGACTTCCTTTTACTTCAATTTAATGTAATTTCCCCATTATTGGCATTTTTAATATGATTAAATAGTTTACTCTCTAAATATCACTAACAATGGCCAAATCGAAACCAGATTTTAAAAAAAATCGCCAAATTTGTCGCCAAGTTGGCGACAAAACGGCGATTAAAAACTAGCAATATATCGCCAAGTGTCCGCCAAATTATAACACCACTTCAGTTTACATCGAAATTAACAATGATTTCCCCTCAAAAGGGGCAAAAGACCCCTTTAGAAACATTCGAATGCAACCAAAAAGAAAGGTGCACAACTAGACCCCACTAGGAGTCTACGTACCAATTTTCAACTTTTTAGGACATACCGTTCTTGAGTAATGCGACATACATACGCAAATACGCTCATACGCACATACATACATACGTACATACAGACGTCACGAGAAAACTCGTTGTAACTAACTCGAGATTCGTCAAAATGGATATTTCGCGTGTATATACAATCTAAGGCACTTATCCACGTGTGGTTGAGTCGAAAAAAAATTCAACATTCATTCGGAGGTGAGCAAAATGAAAATTAAGGTCGATTTTTGAGTGAAAATTTTTTCGCGAATACAATACTTCCTTTTTACTTTCTTCTATATTTTGTAAAAATAAGGAAAAATGATGTGTCATGAAATGTTTTTTTTTTTTTTCAAAAATCTTAATGACTTTAATCTGAATCGTAGCAAAACCCAGTAGCATTAAAATCGTAAGAAATATATGCAAGTACTTAATTGTTATAAGAAAAAACAATAAAATATGTACACTGCAAAACTATTAATTCCATAAGGTGACACATTAAAATAAATTTAAAATCCGTTCCTTTGCGTTAAACAGATCTTTTTTTAAATCATGCATGGTAATTAATTAAAACATTAATTGGTTTTGTGATGGTAATAAAAAAAGTTGTGTAGCAAAGAAAGAAATAATTTTTGAAATAGTCCTTGCTTTTATTCTCTTAGATAATTCCAAATTTATTTTTGTGGTTTGCAATTGCTTATAAAAAAAATACTTTGGGGGGAAAAATTGATCCGTTTTCTGTGATAAAATTTTTCTGAATTATGAGCAGGTTTGAAAGTTTCTATATTTTTATATGTGGCAATGAGAATCAAAGGTAGGTAGTCGGACATTTTCAAGTTTTGAGTAAAACACATTCAAAGTAAGTTTTAATTGAAATTTTTTTCTAAATTATGCGGCTTAGTAGCAATTACCTGAGCTAATAGTACTAAATCTATCCCCAAAACATAGGAGAGATTCCAGCATCATTTCTAAACAAAAAATAGTTTTAGTAAATACATCCCGCAGATTCTTATCGCCTCACTAGAAGTACCCGAACGGCAAATTTAAAGGAAGTCCGTTGAATTAAAATAATACACTCCCTTTCCCCACAGCTTTGATGTGAAATGATCATTTTCTTTAACTGAAATGCGTCCACACCTTTTCAAAAGACGTGATAATGTATCTTTGGAATTAAAAACCATTTGCAAAAAACACAGAAAAAATTAAGAGTAGCTGTAAAACTCAAAATAATCCTTCAAATGCATAATTTATCGCTTAACGCGCCAATCAACCACGCTACAGTAACCCTGCCCTTAAGCGAGTGAAACGTTTTTTTTTCTGCAATTTAAAATTTTTCACCAAATAAACACCATAATAAAAACTGTATAAAGAACAATCGAAATAAGGAAAACAAAACCCAATAGAAAAATAATACAAAATCAAATTATGTACCTAAATATTAAAAAAAAAAAAAAAAAAACCATCCAAAAATTAGTTTGCTGACCACAACAGCTTAGTCGACCACGTGTCTGAGTCGCGCGGCGTGGTTCCTCGAAGCTACCTACACTGGTGGTCAGCTCCCTTTCGATGAGTTAACTTGCATCTTCATCTAGTGGGAATTCATAGAACTAAACAAATAATTAAACATTTAATTTGGAATTACAAACATTTCAGTCAATCTGATTTTTTAAAATATAGAGAATAGCCTTCCTTAATAAATGGAGCATTCAACACGGAAATAATTTTGCAATTCGAACCAGTAGTTCCTGAAATTAGCGAGTTCAAATAAACAAACAAACTCTTCAGCTTTGTATTATTAATACCGAATTAGCAACATAAAGATAAGTTTAAAAAAAAAATGAAATGAAGTATTAGAATACGGTAATATGCAAGGTATAATACGACAAATCACATTATTTACTTAGATAAGTAACTAGCTTCAACTATAAGAAAAAAAAACAAATTTTGAAGAAATACGGAAAACAAAACTATTAGAAACATCCTAGAGAGCCAAATTATGTCGTTGAATTTCAAAAAAAAAAAAAAAAAAAGCTTTCAAAAATCTGCTCGCTGGCCACAATAGACACAATACTGTAGCTAACCACGCGTCTGAGTAATGCGGCATTGGTTCCTCGCAACTATTGACAACGCCGGCTAGCGCCTTTTCGATGAGTTATCTAACCCCGCCATCGATTAAGGAATTTATAGATGTAAACTTACTTTGCCATCTATTAGGGAGTCATAGAACTAAACTATTAATTATACATTTAATTTGAAATTAGAAATATTTTCGTCAATATGATTAAAAAATAGCTTATAGCCTTTCTCAATAAATTGACTATTTAACACAAAAATAATTACTTAGTTTGAAACAGTAGCTTCTGAGATTAGTGCGCTCAAACCAACAAACAAAAATACTCTTCAGCTTTATATTATTAGTATATATATAAGCATTTAATCTGTTCATCAAGCAAACTATTTTTTGCCGATTTCGTTAGCTAGCCAAAATAATGTTAGTAGTTATATTATCATGTTAAATACAAGAAAGAACTATTTGATTACTTTTCTCCCCCTTTAAGCACATCTGTGGTTGTTGGAGCTCAAAATTTAAGGCATTAAAAAAATTAAAAAAAAAAAAAAAAAAAAGAAACGAATGAGTACAATATAAGTAAACCAAGAATAAAAATTATTTAAAGTAAGTTACTTTCAAATATCTAAATGTATCCTATCTCTGATGTATTTTATCTTTATTTTCCAAGTTTAGTAAAGCAAACGACAATTTATTAGAACTAAAACCTTGACCAGCAAAATTTAAGCTTTAGATATAAATATTTACTCACACATCAATATTTACTTACACATGTATACATCATTGTTACATTATTTTCACAGCTGTCTAACGAAAGTGAAACTGGTTATTCCCAGAGGTAAGTTTTTGTGTCTGATACTAAGCCGAAAAATATAACCTTCGAAAATCAAATTTATTCTTGTCAAGTTTAATATAAGATGCAGCGTCAGTGTAACATGCGCTGTATGGTACTATAAAAATCGTAGATTTTTCAGCTAGTTCATCATTTAAACTAAATCATTCATTTTTATATCACTACTATTTGATACATTATTTTAGCGTTAACAGAGTTGTATACGATATCGCAGGTTGGTTTTTAGTTCACATCGGCATATTTTGTACAATCTGGATATAAATAAAATTGGCAACTAAAATATTTGAATTTCTTTTAAATTAACGCAGTGTGAATGCAGAAAAGTCATCTGTGTCACTTTACAGAGTTTGCCGTCATAAACTTACGATGTTTAAGAGTTATTTTTGTTATTATTATTTATTTATTTTATTTATTTATTTTATTTATTTATTTATTTATTTATTTATTTTTTTGGTTTTCGGCCGGAAACGTATAAATGGCGTTATCGATATCAATTTTGATGCAAAACTTTTACATTGCAGTCTGTATAATAAGTTATATGCGACAAATTTTACTACTTTTAAAACAAGTTTGGAAAACAAGGCATTTGGATGTTAATTTGAAAGGTATGTTATGTTTTCTGAGATGTGACTTAAAAAAATTTAAAGATATTGCTTTTACGTATCACACTCTTTGGTTAAAATGCATTTTTTTTACAAGGAATGCTTTGTTCAGAACTATACCAAAGGTGTTTAATGTAAGAAACTTCTAATGCTAAAAATATAGTGGTGTTTTTGCATCCTAATTACAGGAAAATAAATATTAAAAAGTGTCGTTTAATCGATCGTGAGAAGTTTAAAGTTCTAAAAATATATTGGTAAAGTTCATCGCTTTTTCAATCAAAACACAAATGTCTTCTTTTGTTGACCAGTATTTTTTTTTTTTTTTGAAATAAATGTGTACTATTCCGCAAAACAATTGTGTGGCTGAGTCACGTTATCTGAATGTTACGTTTACAACTGAATTTACAATCACTATTTAATATTTACCACGTTTAAACTTTTGAATCAAGGTTTAAATTTGGACTTCGAATTTAGGGTCGGTATTAATGATCGCGAGTACAAAGTCTTTCATATAGTTTCACATCTTGCTCTTCTTTCATTTTCACTGTACCGACTCAATAACGAGTTTTATAAACCTTTCAAAAGCCGGAGTATGAAAAATGTGCATTTAGCGAATTATAGAGGAAGCTTCGACTGTGTGTTTTAGGAACATCAACTGTTACCTTTCACAAGATCTCGTTTGAAGAAACCGAAGTTTTAAAAACCAACTCAAGAATGAAGGAAAGTTTTGATAGATATCAATGTAATACATAATGTGACTGGAAAATGTGAACTGGTATCGCCGTCAAAAATAACGTGATCTATTAGTTATTGGCTTTAATATAGTTTTGGGTTGCACACTTTCAAACTTAAAATTTTAAAAATATGCGTATTTTTAAAAAGACGAGTTTTGTAATTCCACGATATTTTACAACTTATGCACGAACGTATGCACTGTAAAAGAACGTATATGATTTTGAAGAAAAAAAAGGCATTAAAAGGAAACATTTGAATGGTACACGAACATACATTTAAGCTAATTTTATTTTTATACATACACATTTGAAAACAGACCAAATTTCAGCCTTTTTTCCAATCATTGAATGCATCATGTGCTTTCTATTGGCGTATACATTTGTAGTCTTACTTTCCACACATTTTGGAAGCTATTATATAACTGTTTTGCTCTGGGAAATTGTTCCCTGAAAATATCTTCGGTAAACCGTATGATACATAGGATAAAAAGTGGTAAAAGACACCATATGTTTTGTAGAAATTAGGTAAAAGAACTCAAAATGCAATATAACTCAACCCTGTATGTTTTATTTTAAAGTTACATTATTACTAAGTATTAAACTTACGAGTAACTTGCTTTAGACTTGAATTAAAAAAATGAAACATAAAAATAGTGAGTTGACTGCAGGTCATCTCTCCTATAACGTGTAGGAGAAACGCCACATATTTTGGGAGATATGCCATACATGTTATTTTTACTGGTTTTTGAATTTTTTGCGTATTATTTCCCTACTGCAATTATTACAATGCGGAGCGTTCAATGTACATCCCTCATGCAGCCATTTTTGGCATAAGGGACATTTAATCCAATCAGTTTTTTTTTTTTTTTTTTTGTTAAATAATAACTTTCCCAACATTCCGCGCAGACAAGCAACTTGTTTTCGCTTCACTGTCGAGCTAGGTAGTTTTGATATTGAATAAGACTTTTGAAGAATCTTTGTAGGTTTTTTTTCTCTAGTGGATGTTTGTCTGGAACAAGATGGTTTTTGTTTAGACTGTGCTGAAGTATCAGCGCTTTCAAGAGGAATGACAGGAGTAGCTATTTCAATTAAATTAGATATAGCAAAGAAATGATCTGTAATAGAATTGGGATTGCTTAGGAATATTCCAGAAGCTTTAAAACCTGATGTAGCACTTAACACGGCATTTCATAAGGTTTTTCTAATTCATTTTTCGATATTTCTCCTTTTTTTTTAAACTTTTTCAATAGCCAGAAAAAATCTCTTTACTCCACTGTCCCCAAATTACCGTATGCTTCCTCATGTATTTTCTCAGCTATCTAAAAACAAAATAAATAAATAAAAATATGAATAAAAATAATAAATAAAACACCACTTTATTTTCACTTTTGAAAAGTTTGGCACATTTCCTCATTATGTAAGAGAGATGCCAGAGAGGTATAAAGCACGTAGGTATTAAAAAATATTGCAAAAGTTATTTGAAATAAGTTAATAACAAGTTAAACAAACATTAAAATCAGTTTTTACCTTACGATCTCTTTGTTTAACATTCAACACATATTAAAAACGCTGCAACTCAAAATATTCGTTGAAAAATGCTAGTACGAAAATAATCTTTTCGTTGTAAACACGTCAAACTTAAACGCAGTCGAAAAACATTTGACTGGATCGGAAGGAAGCGACTATGAGTAAAATAAGACAGTTAGAAATATATAGCCATCTCGTTCTTAAAAACTGATTTTCTGGAAGTATGTCGTCTCTGCTCATATGGCATCCCTTCCACTTTTACCCTACTTACCTAACTATATAGCTCCTGATGAAATATTTGAGGTAACGATTAGCATGCATTTAACAGATATCTAAGTTAAGGAAAACATTTCGATAATATTACTAAAGAAAACATAAGAGTCTCCACGACACCAGTGCTCTCCTCTCCTAACATATATTGTGAAATTAAAAAATAAGAACCAAATATAAATAAATAAATAAATAAATAAAAAACGAAAAATGTTAAAGCAGCTGCAATTTCATTCCTAAAACATTTGCTCCTTGTTGAGACATTTAAGTGGGTTGAAAGTATACTAAAAAAGGGCTCAGGTGTAAATATGCCTCTTCCCCCTTTATGGGTTGTTCCTTAGTGGCAATGGAGGTACTGAAGACTAGCCACGAGGACTCGAGATGGCGCCATTTACTAATATAAGATAGCAGAGAGCAGTTGACAGCATTCTTTCAAGTAGTGTGGCATGCAGCCTGATTTAATGCGTAAGATGGTATTTGTTTCAGACTGAATTTTTAAGAGGCATGTCTTTTTCTTTAATTTGGTTTTAAAAAAAAAGTTCGCACAGACATCCGGAAAGCGGAAATCTTAAGCTACTTTTTGAAGCACACCTTTAGTGACGCATGCTTTTGTGTAACATGCGATACTGGCCATGCTTCATAGGTAGAGTTGGTGTAAATATGATCCCCATTTAAAGAGGGCCCATAATTGCACAAATATAAGTGTCAACGACAGGTATAAACCAAACTCTAGCAATGCAACTTGCATCTTTTGTGATGGACTCTGAAGACAATTGGAGACAGTTGTAGATGAAACGTGTTCGGTGCCAAATGAAGGATTACTTAGATTGTGTTTTATGTGATTTGCATATCAGGTTTAACTGCAACTTGATGCTTGTGTGTAATCTATAAATAGTATCTCCTATGGTTTAACTGCGGACTCTTGCTCAGGCTTGTAACTGTTTATATTGTGTTTTTAATAAGCATTCATAAAATACAACAGATTGTGGTCGGGCTAAAAGAGCCAGTTATGTTTGCGATTCCTGAATAATTTATTTTTTTTGTGCAATTTATAAATTCTCTACCATTTTGTAGTATTTTTAAGAGGGCCTATATTTTAATCCCTTTTTTTTCAGGCTTTTTCAAAAGCGTTTTGTGAATCATTGTTTTTGAAATGAAATAGTTGATGCTAATTATTGTTTTGCCTTCTAGCCTTCAGAAAACTAGTTATAATTGTTAATGAAAAATAAATCTAGAATTTATTAAACTGGAAGTAATTTGAATTAAAAATAAAAGCACCTTTTATTTTCACATTTTCCTAATAAACCATTCATTCTAAAAAATGCAATTATCTTTTTAAGCTCTATCTATCTATCAATGTCTTTCTTAAATGCTAATTTAAATAACACAGGAGGAACAATAAAATATTCATTTTACATCAAAGATTTTTGAGAAATAAGAATAAAATGTAAAGCGCTACATTAATGCTTACGAAAAATCCCTGCATTTAACTATTTAGTTCAATGTATTACAATGTAGATGTGTGTAATTGATTTTAAAACTAGCATACATTATAATTACCACTTAAGGGATTTCTAAACTAAAGCATAAGATACAGACACAAAACATTTTTTGTTTTTGTTCAAGCCTTTCTATTCACGTATTTTGTGAATTCTTTTTTTTTTTGCACATATAATGGGGCTTTAAGTTTATAACATAAATTAATCTTAAAAATTGGAAGTAGCATTCAATTAATTTATTATTGTAATGCAGACGCATAATGAGTAAACGAAAAACATAACTGATAAAATCATTAACCCTCCGCTTCTGCTCTAATTCATAGACTACAGGGCTCTAAAATTCTGAGCCATGGTAATTATTATTTTCAGCACTAAAAATGTATCCTGAAGCATTTGTAATCTCAATTTTCAATCGGGTCATAAAATAAATTGATTTAGTTTTTGACGCAATTTAAGATCTCAATGTCCTTTTCTCATTTCAGAAACAATTACAATTGCTGATATTTAATTGATATTTTTGCATACTTTAAATTTTGCTGAAAATAATAACCAAACGTCAATTCTATTTAATGGAAGTCTTTAAGTAATGTAGTTTAAATAAGTTCTATGCTACCGTATTTTTTCCAACTAGATAACTCAATTTCTCTTTAGTTTATGTACATGTTTATTGTTGATTTCCTGAGCGTCGAACACAGCTATTCGCTTCATCAAAGCTAATTAATATAAGGTGACATAACTTTCTTACTTTTTACGACCAGTCTTTCCTACGGCCAGTTGTTTACTATATAATTCAGTGCTAATGATATTTCATTTGGGACATTACTTTAAAAGCTAACAACATCTATAACATTTTACGGCTTCGTGAACTTTAAAAATAGTTGTTTGTTTATAAAACGAGTTTCCAACATAGCGCTTTGTTTTCAAAATCAAACATAAATATTGATGTAGTTTTCTGTTTTTCGTTTTACTTTTGAACTTTACAAATAAGTGTACAACTGTAATTTTGATTTAAGAACATTTCCTCCAAAATCAAATGTTAGTATTATTAATTTTATAACTATAGCGAACTACTGCTTCGATAATCCCAAATTCAAACTTAAAATAGGGTTTATTTAATTTTACAGTAAAATGCACAAGTGTTTACCTTTTTCAAAATGAACCAACATGAACATTTTTTGTGTTAGTAGGGAAATACATTTAGGGTAATGGCACCAGTAACAGAGATGCTTAAGACATTGCTCTCAGTGATAAAGAATGTGATTTCAATGCTAAAAATTGGTACTAATGGTAAATATGGTTACAGATGCTAAAGATGGCTTATGATAAAGAATTTATCCACATTTCACAAATAATGCCAGAGAATAATTAAAAAACATTAAAGCTAGTTTATTCATTGAGAGTATATAAGAGTACATTGCAAATCATAATCGCATAGTTTAAAATGTTAAAGATTAAGAAATGGCCATTTTGAAAATATAATATTAAAAGATAAAACTGCTGATCAGCACATGTATGGTACACAAAAGTAAATCATTGTTTAAGACAATTATTATTAAAATAAACTCATATATTTTATAAAACGATGATCACGTGGATTCAAAAAATTACATATTACAATTTGTTGATCAGTGAAATTGCAAAAAGTTGTAGAGTCAAAAAATTGGATTATACGACCAGTCCGATGTGATACTTGAAAATGATGGCATGTTTGCCATTTTTTAACACCAATTTGCACAAGTTCGGAGATGGCGAATGCACACGAAATATTATAGAAAACTCCGAAATCGCCCCGCACACGATTTCATTATATATAATTTAACCAGATGTCGTCATCTTCAAACTATTTAGACGGAATAGTTCATTAGATTAAGTTGGATGGGGCTTGACGATCATCACATAAGCAAAAATCTGGTGTTCAAGAAGGCATCAGCATCAGCACAAAATCCCTGCACATCCAGCGAAACCCCCGAACACCAATAAGGTGACCGGGAGTCGCGACACGAACAACTTTTTTCGAACTACATTTTCATTCGATCTGATCCAAACTGCCGCCACATGGGAAAAAACAGCATGAAGTCATTCAGTTAACTGCGTGGTTGCAGTTATTGGCGGCGTGCAACCGTAGGAGCGAAAATGCAAGGCTTGTGACTGGAGGTGCGTTTCACATGGAGGTCGAAACGTGTTTGGAGGCAGGTGTAAAGAACAGGGTTGTCACACTCAGGTTAACCCAATTTACTGAACCTTTTAAAGTAGTTAGAATTTTTAGGCTATCATTATCTCATGGAATTACATCTCAACTAACATTTGGCTGCTTCTGGATCCTCTGAATTAGTTAGTTCTACTTTTATTTGCTGAATTTCGAAAAAAGTCCGACCCCCAAGTGCACCGGAATGTCTGTTGATTCCCAGTTACATATAGGATAAGGAAAGAATGAGAAAATGTGTGGCTTAGAACATGATAAGCGACATTCTTCATTTGAAACGGCCCATTTGTTTGACTTACAAAAATGAGCAGCATAAGTTTTCTAAGAGTTAGGTGCCGTAACTTTATATTCAAATCTATGTAAAGAAAACATTATGATGGTTTCAGCTAGAACTTTATGTTATCTACATAGAAACAAGCTCTTTTTCATTGTCTCTAAATCCGTCCGTCTGTGTTCTGGAACGAGACAGTTGTAGGGATTTGCCGGGATTTTGTGAATTGGAATTAGCTCTGTTCCAGAACGGTGATAGATTCAGGTATGTTTCAATAACTTATCTGCAGTACACAATACTATTGTTTCACTAATAAGGAAAATAAAACACTTTATATGAGGGAGTGAGAAGCAAAGGGATGTTAGTGGAAAATTTCAAGTTTTGAGTAAAATACGATCAAAGATAACGTCCTAAGTAGACTTTTATTATTTTTTTTCTAAATCATGCAGTACAGCAGCACCATCCAGGTCTACTAGTACTATGTCTTACCCCAAAAAAAGAGGATATTTGGAGATAACTAGTACAAATATAGTAGTGGAAACTAGTTATCTGAAAAGTTTTAATTTTGCCTCTCACAAGCGTTTGCTTCTCACTGTCTCATATGTAAATGTTACTATATTTTCATTCCTATTACGAATCCTCACTAGGAGGGTGACAAATATGCAATTTAGTAATTTTTAAACATTTAATTTAAAGACCTGAAACCATGAAGGTGTCTACATCCGTACTGTTGCGAACTTAAGCTGTTACTGTACTCGAATACATTTCTCTTTTTTATGTAGCAGCTGTCTTTAAAGTCTGAATTAAATGAAAAGTATATCCCTTTATTTACTGCCCCGTTTTAATTCATCTTTCACTAGTGTACTTTTTTTCCTTGGGTCGGATCATTGTTACTCTAAGACATTCTAAAGTATCATAAAGTGAAACAACAGTTTATTTTTTCGCAATTTATTTATTCATTTTTTAAACAACTAAACTTATTCTTAAATAGTTTAGCCTTACAAACCTTATTATAGCCTCACATGAATTATCAGCTCGAATTTCCCAAAGTGAGATTACCCGCGGCAGATCTGAATGCAACGTTTATTTTTTTAAAGGAAATATATATATATATATTTTTTTTTTACAAAACAGAATTCCCCAAACAGTTAATATGTAAGAATTTCTTTTAACATGTTTTAAAATTGCCTGAAAAATGGATATAAAAATGGTTTATTTATATCTAAAAATCTTTTTACATAAAACGATGTACAAAAATTACGAATGTTTGAGTATAAGGTTTGAAAAAAAAATAATAATTCCCACTTGGTCGTTTGAATTTCGTGTTTATTGCTATTTGAACAGAAAGACATAATATTTTTAAATATGTTTGTAGAAATTTGAGTTTTTATTTATTTGTTATTTGTTTTTGTATAAGAAATAAGTATAACTAATGTTTTTCCCCCCTTTTTTTTTACCGGTGAGATTTGAACGCAAAGAAAACATTCAAAAGACGCGTTTTTTAAATTTTTTTTTAATAACTGGGTATATTTATTTTGCTACGCTTAATACTGTCAATAAATTATAAAAGGCAAGAATATTATTAAAATGGAATGATTATTTGCGCAATAATTTAAACAGTACTTTAATCCTTATGAGTAGATTTTTTTTTTTTTTTTTTGTATTTCACCCAAAAAAACGACAAAGGTTTTTGTTTTTATTTAAGCAATGACTGCACACCGACAAGGATAAATGACTAATTATACAAATAAGTAAAAATAAAATGAATTTAAAATTATGTTTAAATCATATTAATATAATATTTATGCACTCACTTTTTCAGAAAATATGCATCCTATCCTGTACTTTAGGTTTTCTTTTTCGTGTGTTTTTTAATGATTAGTTTTTTGTTTCGTTTTTTATTGTATAAACAGTGGCCTGCGTTTGAAAAAGCGTCTAAGAAGATATTAATAGTATCATTAAAAAAAAAAAGACACTAATTAGATCAATTTTCTAGTGGCTCGGAATATGCATTTTTGCTTTCACCCGTTTTCAACCTTTTTATGTTACTTGTGTGACAAACTTTTTTTTTTACTCATCCAAATACTTATGAAGCTTTACTTTTGGCGCTAAATAGGGTGACGGTATCAGTACCAAACAAGGGTCCAGTAACAGACAGTCATTAGTTTGGATTTAAATAATACGAATTTAGTCAGGTTAAACTGATGTTACTGCGGCTATTGAATACGGTGCAGTCATCTAGTGTTATCAGACTGTATTTCATGAGTTAGTTGGTACTTACAAGGCAGTAGTTTAAGGTTAGGAATAGCTAATGCGAGGTTAGCTGGTGTTTCATGCTGCGGCTAGTTGTTTACGTTAAGAAGCTGAGTGTTTTCAATCATCATGCATCGTAAAATGTCGATTTGATTGCATGCTGGAGGTATTTTTAATGTTAGAACGTTGCTCTTTTCGGTTTTCACATCGTTTTCACGTACAATTACTTCTAATGTGATTTTTATCTACGTCTGTTTCTCATCCCCAGAAAACTTTTTTTTTCTAGTTATTAACCCTTGATGCCTTTTTTATTTCTTCTCGTTTTTTTTTCGCTCCAGAATAGGTTATTCATTGATTGTGCCTACAGGTTCAATATTGAAAATCGATCAACGTGACTAGTCTCAGACAGGGTGTCTGTTACTGGTCCAAAAGGATGTCTGTTACTTATGCCATATGTTTTCGGAACCTCTGAAGAGTTAATACACTTTTTTTTTTCAGTTCAGGATGCCCTCCCCCCTCCCCGCTCTGCCAGGAAATTCTGTTACAGTGAAGAACAGATGTAAACAGCCCTATTGGATGTAAATAGTAATGGTATGATTATTGCCGTTTTAGCAAAGAAAAATACAGTTCCACGAGTTACACTTTTGAATAAAGTGAAACTGGTGTATCCTAGCCTAAGCAGAATGAGTCCATTACCGGTGTTTTAAACTACGAGGAGAAAATACTGGTACGCTGGATAGCCTCATCATCTAAAGCAGGGACTATGTAGCATTTAAAAACTGCCACAAGTCAATGATTTGCAGTTTTATGTAAACAGTTGCCTGGGGTGCCAATGAAGATTATTTTATCAAAAGAAAACAACTCACACAGTTCAAGAAAAATATCATTTTGAAAATGTAACATTATAATTTTCAGTTTAAAATTTTGCTGTCTTCATTTACAAGGACAATTTCTTTCAAGGGAAACTTTCCAAATCAGGTGGATGTTGACCTAGTTTACGTAATCAAGCTGTAAAGATGAAAAATGATAATTTCAACTAAAGTCCGATACCAAATGTCAAGTCACGAGTGTTTAGTTTTAATTAAACTAATTTATTATTTAATGGAGTAATGTTTTTCTTTAAATGATTAGCTTGGGTTAAAAATGTCATGTAAATTGTTGAAATATTGAACTGCAAAGCCATAAACCAGACTAGGCATTGTTCAAAGCTTATTATTTTAATTAATTTTATTATTATTATCATTATTATTTTTATTATCATTTTCTAAATTATTTTAAATGTTATACTTTCATTTAAATTGGTGTATTTGTTCCTGATAAGAAATAAACCTTAGTGGTTTAACATTGCTAGTGTCTTTAATCATAGGTTTTTATAGCAAAACCCAAACTCTCAGAAACACTTGCCCGTGACCCAGGTGACAGTCATTATTATATATTATTAGATCATACATATACATATGTAATCTGTGCTTGCAAGTGACTACATAACAAAAGAATGTAGTTACATATTAAAACAAAAAAAATATTTCTTTGAATTAGTCAATGTATCTGGTTTAAACCAATTAAAATCAATACAGTGCCACAATATAAACACAGCTTACATACATGCAGTCAATGAACACATTGTAGCGTGCATGGAATATGCGATAATTTTAGACTTCAGAATATTGTTAAGGGTAGTTAGTAAGTAAACATACTAAAAGTCCCCGACCCTGGTGGGTGAGCTAAAGGTGGGAGGAAGGGGAGAGGAAATGCGTTTAAAATAAAAATTCCAGCTAAATAAAGTTACTATGAAACTGTTTTTACACATATTTGTCAAATTTAAGATAATTTTCTGGGTATATGTTATGAAAAATCGATGATTTTCGGAAAAATTCTCTCTTTTTGTCAAACATTTGCTCCTAGTGCCTCCCAGGATAAGTATTCATGAAAATTGTCAAAAACAAAGTTGTAGAGCTTTAAATTTTTTTCAATTTGATATGCTATTTTGCTATATTTTATTCAACCAATCAAAGGTTACGGAAATTCAAACAAGCACTTTCATGGCAATAAATGGAACAATTGCCATTCACGAATTTCAAACCGACTCGAAAGGATCGCGCCCTTCCTCTCTCTTCAATGAATTTGACAATTCTGAACGACAATAAAGCAGTATTTGTGGATTACTACAACACAAATGATATTTAAGGTGTGTGTGGGGGGGAGAGGGGGTCGTGAAATTGCGACATTGTAACAAGGGGGAAGGAAACCGTAAGAAGTGTGACATCAAGCATTTTTTAATACGAATATGTTTATGAAAAGTAGCTTGTAAAACGAACTTTGTGACAAAGAGATAGGGAAAGGGGGGGGGGAGGGTTAAAAATGTTGAAAAAAGGGTGACATTATTTATGGACGCAGCCCTTTACCTAGGAATTGGACGAAGATTTGCAAAACTACGTATATGCAGTATGAATTGGTGAACTGAGGACGTGCAGAAAGTGAGCACTATACATACTGTTTATGGAAATTGATAACGACATTGGTTTAATTTAATTTGAATAAGTTGTTACTGAGGATAGTCTGCAAAACTGTTAGGCAAAAAGAGACAACTGTATAAACAATATGGATATCAACGTCAGTTAGAATATTGAAACGACGGTCAAACAAGAAGGTTTCTGTCCAACATTCATAATAACAATCAGCTGACAAATCCGCTAATGATGAAGCTGCTGAAAAACGAGACAAATACGCTCCGAGCTTTAGGTGTTGTTGACGTTGATATTGCAAAAACGGCTATCTTCAAATGGCAAAATTCTTCGGTAGCTATCACTTGAGAGGTAGTCCTCATGTTGTCCTCTTGATAGCCAAATCCTCAACTGATCACAACATTCTGCCAGAAATTTAAAATTATACAACATGTATGTAAGGTATATACACCAGTTCTTAACCTGATTCCATTGAGCCTGCTGGGGTCAGATCTGTCTCTCATGGTATGCTGCTCTAGCTACAGAAAAGTCCCTCAATGAGTTCCGTTACAGAACATTTATCAAAGTAGCTGCAAACTTCAAGACTGATCTCTAACTCTGCCGTACCACCAAGTTTACCTGTAGCTAGGAACTTAATGGCGAAGTACCGGATTGGGGTTCGGAAAGGAGGAATGACTAACTCGTGCTGAAATTCTCGGAATCGGATGTTGCTCCTGACGGAATCTGGAAGATGATTTTGACATATTGTTTTTCTACAAGTGACCAGGAGGTCACTTGTAGAAAATCATCGTTAGACTACTCTATCGTAAGCTTGTATTGCAAGGGCAGTTGCAACAACGGAATCAAAATATTTATCCAGGACGAAGGGAACGACGATGACATCAATACATTACCAATTTCTAAGAACAACTTTTCCACTGCTGGTGACATGACCCTTCTGCCTCAGAATAGAAACAAGATGTCACAATACAGATGATATTTTCATTTTCTAATTACTGTCAGTCCATATTCCATATACACTTTCAAAATATGATTAATAATAATGTAATAAAAACTATAACTACCAAAAGGTGCTACCGGTCTCTCAGCTACATTTACCTCATTTCTATTAAAATTTTCATTATCCTGCTATAGCGTCACCTATTCATTTCAATAGGAATAACAAAACTGAGTACATGCTAGAACTTCATAGTTTTTGATTGCTTAACAGCTGAATGTCGCTATGATTAGACATAGGCTTCGTATTTCTTTGGTATTAGGTTGTAATTTGCAGTTCAAGTGTTCAGCCGGTGGATTTTCAAGACACAGAAAACCGTCAGGGCCCTTGTCACATGATTGCTGTACAAGATTCCTTGAGCGCCTGCTTGCACAGTCACTCTGAGACAAAAATAAGGAGTTTTCCCCCCCCCCCCGAAAAAGATTAGTTTTTAAGAAAGCATACCTAAAAAACCACTGGAAATGTGACATATATGTAGAAAAACGATTTCAAAATGAATTTAGTTAAATTTCACTTTTGTTCGGAACACATTTTTCCTGCCGTTTCCGTGATATAATCGAAAACCACAAAATTTGACTCCCCCTCCCACATTTGACACCCCTCCCCCCTAGGGTAGGGGACTTTCAGTACGTTTACTTATTAATAACTTCTAACAAATTTCTTACTGAGGAAATGCTGGCTTTCTACACTTCCTCAGTTCACTTTTGTTAAATAATGCAATGGATATGGAGCTAATTCATACTGCATAAACGTACTTCTGCAAATCTTCGTCCGATTTTTTGGTAAGAGGCTGTTAATAAATGATGTTACACTTTTCTCAACATTTTGACTCCCTCCCCATTTGTCACAAAGTACTTTTCATAAACTTATTTTTATAAGCATATTCGTATTAAAAAATGCTTGATGTCACTTCTTACTCTTTCCTTCCGCCTTGTCACAAAGTCATAATTTTACGACCCCCCCCCCCCAACCCTTAAACATCATTTGTGGTGTAGTAATCCACAAATACTTCTTTATTGTCCATCAGGATTGTCGAATTCATTGAAGAAAGAGGAATTGCGCGATCCTTTCGAGTCCGTTTAAAATTTGTGAATGGCAAGCGTTCAATTTTTTGCCATCAAAGTGCGTGTTTGAAATTCTGTAACTTTTGATTGGTTGGATAAAATATAACAAAGTAGTATATGAAATTGAAGGAAGATTAAAGCTCTACAGCTTTGTCATTGACAATTTTCATAAAGTCTGATCCTGGGAAGCACAAGGAGCAAATGTTTGACAAAAAGATAGAATTTTTCCGAAAACTATCGACTTTTCATAACGTAAACCCGGAAAATTATTGGAAATTTGACACATATGTGTAGAAACAGTTTCATAGTAATTTTTTTTAGCTTGGATTTTTATTTTAAACGCATTTTTTCCACCGTTCCGACATTTTCTCGAAAAACCCAAAAATTTCTTCCCCCCTCCCTCCCACCTTTAGCTCATCCCCCAGGGTCGGGGACTTTTAGTATGTTTACTTACTAACTACCCCCAACAATATTCTGAAGTCAAAAATTATAGCATATTCCATGCACGCTACACCCCTGTTTTGAGCACCATTGACTGGACTAACAGTGATATTTCCATTATATTTTCCTTTCTTGCAATATTTTAAAAGAAACTAATATAAAACAGACATGGCAAATCTTAAACAAAGTAATCTATGAAATATCTATAGTTTTTGTTATACTTTCTGAGGCAATTGTTTATGCTAGATTGTAGCAGAGATAGAGTCAATCATGCACTCTTGGATAATCACGAGTTCTAATTAAATTTATTGATTGGGTTTTCGCTAAAGGTTAGCATTACGGCCCTCAAAACTCTATACGTTGGTAAAATTAGCTATTTTTACACCTTTTATGAATTAGTTCCTTGTTTTTAAAATATTTTATCAAATTTGCTACATTCATTTGTGGATGTGTAAGTTATACTTTTTTTACTAACAACAATTCCATTCACTAGTTTAAGACATCTAAAATTTTAAGCACACGTGTTTCTGCAAACCAAATTCAGACAATAATCTTTAAAATAATAAGAAACTTTTCGAGTTTTATTATAGCTTAATAAACACCATATTTTTGAATTAGATATATGTTCTATTTGCACTCTAGTTTGTGGTTCCTTAAGAAGTCTTTAAGACAATTCCTGTAATTGAAGTTACGAATAAATGTTTACCTAAAAACTGTTATGAACGTTTTTATGGGGAGTCAGCACCCTGTAAGAGCAAAATGTTGAATTGTTAAAGTTCATATGTTTTTTTCGCAAAACGTTTTGATGATAGAAACTTAAAATGTTTAGTGTTTTCAAAAGATATATATTATTATTATTCTTATTCAGCAGCACTACAGCCTGCTGCAGGATTAGGCTTTCTCTGTCTGCTTTCTCCAGGCGGTACGACTTTCTGCTAAGTTTCTATACATAATTACTCCCAAAATCTTCAAATATTTTTTTTAAAAACTGCCCTACCACCTTGTAGCCGGTCTCCCTCTTCATCTAGTTCATTTGATTCAAAATGTATTTAGCTTTTATCTGTAATGTTTAAATAAAAAAGAAAGCCTTTTTTGTGCAAAAAAAAAAAACAGCTGTTTAAGAAAAAAAATGAATCCTAAAGCTAAAACTTCACTTCAGTACAAGTATGGACGCATAAATAAAATGTGGGGAAAATAGAAAAGCTCTTTTCTAGAAAAGATATCAGGAATTTTGAATATCGGCGCTTTGAGAAAATCACGTTTTAAATGTTGTTGTTAATCAGCTTATAACATATATTTTTGCTTTTTAATATTTAAATTTAGTTGTTTTTAATTTAAACAGAAACATGACTTCGGTTTCTTTTGAAAACACTTGATTTGCACTTTTTTTATAGGTATAAAATTACTTCTTTAAAAGGTTTTAAAGAACCAATTTCATTTAAAGATTTCATTGCCATGATTATTTAGAATGTCGGACTTCTTTTCAGAGACAATGCGTCGGAGCAATTCCATCTTACGACTAAAACAATGGATCTTTCCACAAAATGTGATTATTATCTATCGATATTATCTATAGACTATAATACTCCATTCATAAAATACCAAACTGTCAGCATAACGTCTATACTCAAGTCCAAAAACGTCCTCAAATGCGTTTCTTCGCCAATTTGTTTCTGGCTAAAATTTGCTAAAATAAAACATTCAATACATCCTAATGCACACCAAGCGATACCTTCAGCGTGTTATGCGCAGAGGTAAATTTAATTAATTGACCATAAAATCGTTACTGATATTAAAGTCAGGTAGCAATCTCATTCTTTAATGACCTCGATTTTTTGTAAGCATACTATAAAATAAAACAATAAAGAAAGCCAAAAATAAAGGTAACGAATTAAAATAATACTAGTGCAAAGGCTTTAATAGATGTCCTATTCGGTAAAGTCGTCTAAAAATGTTTTTTTTTCTTTAATTGATGAGGAAAATGTTGGTTAAAATTTTAAGACTTATTTCTTATTGCAACTAAAACTTTTAGAAGGAAAGAAAAATGAACTTTAAATGACTTCGATTTAACCCCTGCCATAACCGAGTATAAAAAAAATGTCTAAAAAAAAGCAGAATTATAGAAAAAATAGAAAGTAAAACATTAGGTTTATTAGAAAAGAATTACATCAATGCAAAAAAAAAAATAATAATATTGCTAACTTTGAACCTAAGAAATTGCTCTTTGCAAATTACGCAGAAAAGTAAGTGTAAAGCATGTACAAAATGCTAAAATGTACTGGTACTTTTTTTATTTATCTTATTTTTCAATTTTCACAACGATTGTATTTAAATCCATTGTTGTGATATCCATAAAACTGAGATAATAATGCATGAAATGCTACTGCAAAAGTAAATAGTTGAATAACTAATTATTTCATTGAGCAAAATACAATCTTACTATTGGAAAAATAATTGGCACTTATCTTAAGAAACGAAAGATTTATAGCGCTTATAGAAAAAAAAAATGCTTGAGTTTTTTTTCCCTAAAGAATGATTCCATGTATTTATTGTATTGAGGATGATATTCATAAAGCTCGCAAAATGAATATTTTTGAAATGAAACGAAAGATAATGATGTGTCTATCTCATTTTGCAAAAGTTTAATGAGATTTAAAAGGACAAACATAGTATTTGGAGATAAAAAATATAGCGAAAAAACCCTCGCAATTGCCTTTTTTACAGTGGGTTATGCAATTAATGCTTTCATCATTAATGTTTATTGAGAATGAGATCTTTAGAGACATATAATTTGACACCCATTTTCAGCGAAATGCTGTTTGGTACATTAAATGAATCTGCAATAGGTACAGATAAGTAATTTAGCCTCCTTTAAAGTATCCATAGCAACTTGCATTGTTATTGTTGTTTTTCTTTAAAAAAATTGACTTCGAAAGAAGAAAATTGGTTTATTGTGATAGTTCCTTTCTCTCTCTCTATCAAGTATAAGCAGTAAATGTAATACGCAATACATTAAGATGGCTTGAAACAATTCTTTTCGCTTGGTATTGTTTTTTAATAAACAGGAAAAATCAGCAATATTAAAACACCTTACTTATACAAATGTGACGACCAGCAACAGGCTCTTGGCCCAATTAGGCTGGTCCTAATCAATTTATTAGTCTCCAATGAAGATCAATGACCCTCTTAAAACTACGCATTCCCTTGCTCAATACCACCTCTTATGGTAAGCTCTTCCAAGTGCCCACGACCCTACTAAAAAAGCAGTTTTTCCTTATTTCCAGGTTAGTCCGAGATTTGTATAGCTTAAAACAATGACCTCTCGTCCTGCTTTCGGTGCAAAATATTAATCCATTAACATTATTAATTTTGATAAATTTAAACAACTGAATCATATCTTCTCTGACCCTACTTTGCACTAGGCTATACATATTAACCCTAATAGGTCTGGTATCATAATCTAAATAAGAAACAATATTACATTGATTGTTTCTCATGAACTGAAGTCTTGGGGATATGTATAACAAAATTCAAATCTCCTGCTGACCGCTGTAAGCTGTAAGTATGCGAAAACTTTCAGGAAAAGTGACTGGACACTGTCATTTTTTCTGTTATCTTTAATCCGGTTATCTGTAAACCTTAAAAATAATATGCGGCAATACATTTCATAAATGCAGTGGTTTGAATCTCAATAGTAGAGCTCAGTTTGTTTAAAAGAAACACAGATGTTCTAACCTATACGCTGCAGGAACATCTCAGAATGCACGAACATGAATACATTTTCAGAATAATGTTAAATTGAAAATGCGAAAATTACTCTCATCCCAAGCAAACTGAATCAAGAACTGATACGTCACACGGAGAGTCACACAAGGATATTTGTGTGCAGCGTACTTTGTGGTAACATGTTGTATGACGAGTTTCGGCGAAACGCTTCCGATGAAATGAATCTGATGCTTTAACCGTCATGCCAAAGGTATGTGAAGATGCGGTACTCCTGTTTTGTGCGTTACATGCGTCCATCTATAACGTTCGTTACAAGCTTACATTAGAGTCTAAAATGCTTTGAACATTTTAAGCATAAATATTATAAAACGGAAACTCAACATTGGTTGCTTCCTGTTTTTGTAGCATGTGTTTTGTAACATAAGAGTCATATTTTACTAGTGACTTTCTTAATGTCTAAGCAAGCACAATAACCATTTCACAACGTGTGACATTTTATGAGATGCAGTGCAAGATCTTCGTATTTTTGAGGTTCTTGTCTTGTTTTCTCATCTCTGTTTTTAGCGTTGTGTTTTATTCATTTATTTACTTATTATTTTTTTAATATTTGAGCTGTTAACAATCAAATGTAAGCACGCACTTAAAATTATTATCAAGTACTTAAAAAAATAATTTCGCAAATTTTAATTGGTCGGATACAAATTAAATCGGATAAAAGATTGTTACCAGCAATATACCAACGAGCGTTAAGACAAACAAGGAACTAAAGACAAAAAACTGCACTCAAGATCGAAAGAGTTATTACCGTTTTACTTTATTTTGACTAAATATTTGCGCCGTTTGTGTTTCATATCGTAAATATAAACAGTGGCTATGTGATAAGCATGCTGCTCAAAAACTGTTTAAAAAATACACTACTCATAATCTACAGAGACGGTAGAAAAAATATTTCTCTTCGGTTGGCAATTAAAAACTTTACATGCAAACTTCTTGTCATGATCATTATTGGCATGATCACTAGTGATTTGGTCAAATACCAAATATTTGGCCACTACCTATGCCGGATATTCGGTATTTGACCAAATCACTTGGGATCATGCCAATAAAATCAAGATAAGAAGTTTGCATGTAAAGTTTTTAATTGTGAAACAAATCTAAAGTTGTTTTTTGCCGGCACTCTATTGAAAACAAAATATCAACGATTATTTTTTCTTAAGATAATGTTTAAAATATGTTCCTTTACTACGTTATAAACTCATTTTCAACTACTTATATATAATACTAAAATAATTCTCATTCATATACCTTTTTCTGTAAATTACAAAAAGTCGAACGCCACTTCTTGGAAATACAGAGGAACACTGAACGGCCATTATAAGTACTGCTGCAAGTTGTTAATTATAGGCTACTTGCTAAAGGGACTGACAGGGAATCGAGGAAGCAAGTGTTACTCAAGGGATGTCTCCTACTCTATAGAGTAATCTATAAAGAGCTGTGGGATGGTCGAAGCAAATAGAAACAGAAAGCAAGGCTCACGGGAAATTAACAGTTAATTAAAGTAAGAAGTAATTCTCATTTCGGAAATATATTAAAACTTGTTAAAAATAGCAGATATGCTTATTCGTGGGGATTTTCGAACACGTAATGCACTTTAGATAATTATTTCTGAAATGTTTCAACAATGGGATAAACTTCGCATATATTAGCAGTCCTACCCGATTAAAACTTGAAACACTATATGATCTTCTTGTAAAGAACTTGACAATATAACTCGAAAATTTAATTAATCATGTCTTTACTTGATTTGCAAAGTGAAAGGATGCAAATGAGCATTTTTATGCGCATATTTTACATACAGCTACTAAGATACCAAAGAGTTTTCAATTGTTTTCATAGCATTTGGCATGTTTTATTTTATAATATCCATTTATTCTTATTTGAAATCTTATTTTACCTAGGCATAAAATGTGTTGTTTTATCCTTCCTTTGCACATCTTAATCTTATAAAGCACATGCTTAGTGACTAGTTTGATGTTTATTTTAATAGTTTTCCGTTTTTTTTTTTTTTTTTTTTTAATTTCCTTTTTCTTAGTTGTTTTTTGACTTTCGAAATGTATATTATTAGTGTTGAAATCTTTTAAAACTAATTCATGGTTGCTAAAAAAACATGAATAGACGTATAAATCAATTAATATAAATTAAATAGGTTAGGTAGGGGTTCCCACATGTTTATGCGGCGAATCCCTTTCATAGACTAATATCCAGTGCGGACATTTGTCATTACAGATATAGATACTTCTAGTTCGAAGTTGATTGACTTTAATTAAATAAATCATTAGTAACTAGAGGGGCACACCGCTTTTTGAAGAAACACTTGTAAAGCAGCTTACTATAACTAATTTAATTAATGAATTCTACAGCTAAAAATCAAATTGATTAGATAGATATCAATTGGTAACGAAACGATTAAGATTTAAAATTGAACATCGAATTAATGAAATGAACGACAGTAAGGTTGATTCCTCTGGCACAATCATAACGTACTGGATTTTAATGTTGGTACCTGGGGTAAAATATCAGGTGGTTCAGAATAAAGACAGCGTTGATATTTAGTGTTGGCAACTATTTAGGTTGAAAATTTGGATTCGCATAGGTTTGTTGTGGGTGCAAGTGGAAGATTATGAATTGCTTTTTCATCGGTAAGCACACGATTGGAATTTTGTTGTTTTCCAGGCAAAGTTGAACGGAAATAAATATTGTGGACTCTATATTTCAATGTGCAGTTTTAAGTTATGTAAATACCAAATATTCATATTCACACGACGACAGACAGCATGGTTTTGTCGAAGATGAAAATGCTTCGAACACCTATGCAAGATCCTACCGCCTTATATCTCTAGAAGGACTGCTTAAAGGACAACTCTATACTTCGAAGATGAAAATTATGTTTTTTTTTATTGGTTACTGGTTTAAAATTGACTTCCATTTCCCAAAACAAGGTATCAACATTTAATTCAAATCAACTATATGTTTATCAGCGTTGTTGAAATATTGCTAGATATATGGACCCTGTAAGTAAAGTATTTTGCACTTTACTTGCAACTTCATTTTATTGTGCCCCACATTCCCCTACTCTGTATTGAATAAATATGAATATGTATTAATATATACCTTAAAAGAGTTTGTCTGCACTCCTTCTCAGGCTTGGTACCCAAATGTAATGTGTCGCTACATTAATGTATCCGGGGTTGCATTAATGTAATGATATATTAAAATGCCGTTTTAAAGACATAAGCAATGACACACAAAGAAGTGACAGAAAAAGGGAATGACGTCCACAGCATGTGGTTTGATGTAAAGGTATTTGAGTAACTGTAAGTGTTTTTAAATACATGTCAGCAGGCAGATTTACCATCTATATATATAAAAATCTCGTGTCACGATGTTTGTTCGGGGTAAACTCCGAAACTACTCAACCGATTTTTATCAAATTTCATACCTATGCGTCATTTGGTCCAACTTAAAAGATAGGATAGTTTTTATAATTTTTTATTGCAAATTAAGTATTAATTATACAATAATAGTGTGAATTAATTGTTTAGTTCTAAAAATTTTTAATAGATGGCGGTGTAAGTTAATTAATTGATATAACTCTAACATCGTTTGACTTACTGCTAAAAACAATATGCTAAAAAAACCCGAATCGTTGCTTATCATTTTTGAAGAGCGTTTCGGGATTTTACAGCTTTTTATTCACTTCCTGAGAAAATCAACTATATTTATCAAAAAGGTTTCTGAATTGCTAGAAATTGCAGATTTCACTATATTGTGAAAAATATTTTTCTCCACCAGTATCAAGATTAACTGAATGTTTTTAATAGGTGTATCGGTTTCAGATTGATCACGGTTCGTCCAGATCGTCTCAACTCCCAATGAGAGCGAAAAGATGTCTGGATCACGGAGTCTTTAAAAGAACTGCTGACGTGTTACCGTTGAGCTATTTGCGCAAGAGTTTGTATTAGCGTTGGCAATGATTGCATTAATGCTTTGGGAATTTAAGTGGAAAACCAAGACGGTTCCAGACTTTTACATTAAACCTACGTTAGGCTTCTCTAAATATGCCGGAATCATAACTGGCTTTAACCAAGAAGACTACTGATTTCTTCGAAAATATTCCAGGATAATTTCTGGAAGGTTACCAAATTTAAGCGGAAAACATTGATTCCCCCCCCCCCCCAAGAAACTTTTAATATCTTTAATTCTTGTAAAAATACGTTCGCAACAGAAAATTTCAGTTACAATTGCATCGTAAGGCATTGCTGCTACCTTTTTTATATGGTAGACGAACAGCACATTCAGCTTAAAAGTTGCCTTTTAGATATTCATAACAAACCAAATGCAATGTGTAACATTAAAGAATAAACGCGGAATTGCTGCAGTGTTGGAAAAGAGATTGCATTATAATTTGGGATAAATGTACTATGGTTCATAAGTAAAAGCATGCATTCGAAGCACATCATAGGATTATGCAAGATTTGAAAGGCAACGATATACTTTTAGGTGGTATTGTCTAAATACTGTCTGGGGACTTCCGGCAGACAATACCAGTTGTTCCGATGAATTCAACGGATGTTTAAAACAATCGTTTTGATAGCCTAATTTCGAGATGATATGGTTGACCATGAACATGCGAGTACAAACGCAAAATGATCTATTCGCACAAGAATTTTCTAATCAATTGCTGGGTGTTGGAAACGGTGAAATTGAAATGTATCAAAATACACAGTACATCAAATACCCTGACAATTTCCGCACTGCTGTTGAGACGAAAAGTGAACTAATTGAGAGTGTATTCTCGAATAAATTTAATTTATTTTATTGTGATTGCCTCTGTAATCGCGTTATTTTGGCGTAAACGTTGATGCAGACGCATTTAACTTTTAAATGCAACAGTTGTTGCCCGGTAATTTGAAAAAAAAATAATTAAATCGATACAATTGCTGATTAGAACGCATCATTAAAGTTTCCAACTAAATTTTAAATTCTCTGTATATACCAGGAATGACACTACACAATCCTCAGTTGAAAATTTATTCACCAATTAATCTTCTCCATAATTTAAACCCAGCCAGGTTTTCACAATTATACACGTATAGTTATCAAAAGTTTCACCGGAAATGCTCTTGAAGCAGCAATTTTGACGGGAAAGTTTAAAGGAGGAATCATCCTGCTGCCATGCATTCCATTAATATCATCAGAATATCCAACACAACATAGAAGGCTTCATATTCCGCTTCGCTTTGCCTTCGCGATAACCATTAATAGATCTCAAGGCCAAACAATAATGTCGATTTGGACAAGGAAAGTATGTGTTTCTCCCATGGGCAATTACATGTAACGTGCTCAGGTGTGGAAAAACCATCAAATCTGTTCGTGTTAGCAAAAGACAGATTAACCAAAAGTAATGTGAACAAATGAGTACAAAGATAATTTTCAATTTTAATAATTTAAAATAATCGAAAAAATAGTTCGAAATCAATGTTATCCACCTTATTTTTAAAATTCCACTTTTATAGTGGAATTTTATGACTTTTGTGAGAAGTCATTGATTAAAAACTATAGTTAAAGCTGAGATGAATAAAATGTGCATACAAGAACTGTATATTGGTTAATGCTTAATTTCAACATTATGATACTTTACCTACCACTTTCAAGTTATTTTGCACCATTTGACGAAGTAAGTACACAGCAAAAAATTTCCGAAACGTTTCTGAGTATTTCCGTGTAACGTTTCTGGATTTCAGTGGTTTTTATCAACTTATCGGAAAAATCAAGTAACATCGTCAAAACGTTCTCTGAATTGCTACACATTGCACGTATGCAGTTCCTCACTGTTGTGAAAAATATTTTTAGCTGCCAGTTCAAAGATTAACTGAACGTATTAATAAAGTGTATCGGCTTCCGTTCGACTGCAGAATGTATATTCGTCCATGCTAATCAGCTCACAAAGAGAGCGAATGAGTATGAACTACTTGATTTGCAAGAATTGCAAGCGCGTAAAATTCGTGGTACATATTTGCAAATCTGGGTTTGCTTTGGCCATGTTTGCGAAGCTGCTTATGGAGTTTTCTTAACAAATCATAAAGGTGCCAAACTATTATATGATACCTACCTAAGTTTACTCTTAAGGCCATGTTTGCAATACTTCTTATGGAATTTTCTAATTAAATCAGAAAAGTGCCAACCTGTTACGTTATACCTACTTAAGTTTTATCTAATGTTCGGGAAACACGACTGGTTACAAGTGGGAAGATTTCTGAATTTTTCAGGAGGCTTCAAGGAGAATTTAAGAAATGTTACTGAATTTAATCGGAAAACGTTTCTGATTTTTGTAAGGTATCTGACTGGTAGAAATTGGTCACATCAGCCGCCCATTATTTTCCAGGAACAATTCTGAATCGTTTTAACAGTGATACTCACTAAATTTAATAAACGTAAGTATAGAAAGTAATGCTTTTACTGTAGAAAATTTAGTTAGTACTTTAGTAATAATTAATTAGTTAGTAATTTAGTAGTCCTACTTCGGCCAAACCCGACCATTCTCAATTCCCTGTAATTTGAAATCGACTGAATATTTTCCAGCATTGTTAAAAATATTGATTTGATCGTATAAAAATAATGAGTAAAAATTTATTTTCTATTATCAGCCACAGCAACGCATGGCTGGGTCAGCTAGTCAGTTTATATTATTATGTTGTCGCATTATATAAACTGTGTGTGTGTGGTAAAATGTGGCTGTATAAATTTTGTTTGTTCCATACAGTTTTGATTCTATAGAGTGGCTGATTCAAAATAGCGGCTAATTTAATAAAGCTGGATTCTGTTCTGTTTTTCACGATTAACCATTGTATTAATTACAGCGGTTGATTCAAGTAACCACTGATTCATTTAACCGGCGTCCAATGTAATAACTAATGATGAAGTTTTAATATACAGGGTGTTCTGTTTTAACCTACAAAACCTCTATTTTCGCAACCGTTTACTTCCAATTTCAAAAATGTTCAAAATCAGATGCAGAGTTAAGATATTGAATGTTTAAATCGAAAATAAAAATGAGTCAAAAAACACAAAACTGAACTTTTTATACGGGCCATAGGTCCCCTAACACATATTTAGAGAAATAATTTCCATTGAAAAATATTACTAACATAAAAAAAAACTTGGCATTTGTGCTACCAAACTCAAGGAGATATTCGAGTTCAAAGTAGGCCCATAGTTTTTAGGGCCCATACAGAAGATAAGATTTTAACATATTGCCCTTTTAGAAGAATGACAGGTTGTCGAAATAAAATCAAATTATTTATATTTTTCATTGCTATTCAAAATTTTTTGCCAATGCTATACCGTGATACGCAAAAACACACGATAAAACTTCAAACAGTTTAAGAAATCACACTCTATGCACACATGTAAATTTAAACCTTTGTTAACTGCTGTATTTTTCCCCAAAAGGAGTTATTGACGGCGAGAGTAAAGTGATGTAAGTCACAAAACGCTGCGTTTTATATCTCGGTGAATATTGGTCGGACTAATGTCAAACGTTTTGTGTTGGAATGTTTTTCAATGGATATTATTTTCCTAAACATAAGTTAGGGGACCTGGGAACCGTATAAAAAGTTAAATTTTGTATTTTTTGACTCAATTTTTATTTTCGCTTCAAACTTTCAATATCTTAACTCAGCATCTGATTCTAAACATTTTTCCAATAAAAAGTATGTATCAAAGACAACGGTTGCGAAAATAGAGGCCCTTCAAGGTAAAAACGGAACACCCTGTTATAAGTTCAGCACGGATTGTTGCAGTTTTTTCAATTGCAGTTTATCCAACAGAGGAATATTTACAGGTTTTGTGGCTTTTCGGCATATTTTTCTCTTAACATAAGGGGTAGAATCCATCTCAATTCAACAAGGGGCGCAACATGATGGCCTCCAATTTTTTTTAAAAATTTAACATGTGTTAAAATTTATAAAACAATAATAAATACTTTTTTCTTTTGATTGCCCAAAAAAAATCTTGGGCCAAGATACAAATTGCCAAACCTGGAGATCCTGTTATGATTTCTTACCTGGAACATTCGTCAAAATCTTAAAAGCACATTATCTCAAGAACGGCATAGCATATTTTGTTGCAGATTGTTTTATGTAAAAGGATATTTTTTCTCGTTTAAACACATATGCAACGATTTGAAATATGTGCTTTAGTTGTTTTGCCACAGTCTTTTAAAAAAAAAATTACAATATTTTTTTTTGATTTTTTTCAAAAATATCAATTTTAAAAATTTTCATTTTTTTCATTTTTTTAACTTTAATCAGTTCCACTTTTTTGTTTAAGAGATTTTAGAGGCTTTTAAAAAATGGGGGTTTTTAAGAATAACGGGAGACCTGAAAATTCAAAAAAAAAAAAAAAAATCGCAACAAGTGGCCAGAAAACACTTTTGATTAAGTAATGTTGCAAAATTTTCACTTTGAGTCGGCATTTTATTCAGGATATTGAATTTAGTGAGAACAAGATGGCATATTGGGCTTAACGATTCTTTCAGCGCTACGCTGAAAGGTTGCGTGGGGAAATACAGCCAATTGTCTGGAGAGTGTGCTCTTGTTTTCATAAAGAAAAAAAAACACTTTGGGAATAAGTGGAGAATCAAAATGAAAATTTCGCTATATAACTTAATTAAAAGTGTTTTCAGGCTTCTTATTGTAAAAAAGTTTTCTGAATTTTCAGGTCTGCCTTTACGTAAAGAGTTCCTTAAAAACCCTCATTTTTTCAAATGCCTCTAAAATTTCTTAAACGAAAAAGTGGAAGCTCTCTTTTCAAAGAAACGTAACACTCAGTGGTACTAAAAACTAAAAAAAATTAAAATTTTGAAAATGGCATTTTTGAGAAAAATATTTTTTTTTTCAAAAGACTGGAAAAAATAACTAAAGCACATATTTCAAAATATTGCAAATATTTTTAAACAAGAAAAAATATCGTTCTTAATAAAAGAAACTGCAACAAAATATGTTCTACTGTCGTTTAAATAACGTACTTTAAAGATTTGACGAAAATCCCAAGTGAGAAATCATGACAGGACCGCCATCTTTAGTGGACAGTATCTCGGCCTAGGAATTTTTTTGGGAAAAAAAGAAACAAAAAAGAAAAAAACATATTTCTTAATTTGTCATCAGTTTTAACGTATGTTAAATTCAGAAAAAATCGGAGACCATGTTACGCCCCTTGTTGAATTAAGATGGATTCTACCAAGGGATTGAGAAACGGCTTCTTTATGGGGCACCTATGTAATAGGTGCCTCTTGAAATTGAATTCTACGATGTGGTAAAGCTGCCACTCTTCTCCAATTCAGGTTTTCTTTTGGATAGCCATACTTTTCTTTATGTGCGAAACTATTGTTCACGAGTATAATAAACAACCTAATATAATAAGGTTTTATGTATTATTTACAAGGAAATCACAAATTATTTTTATATTGTCTAACACAAATTGCACATAATTTATTGAACCCTGAAGCATGCTTCCAAATTCTTAGCGTATCCGAACGGTTTATCACTTTTGAAGGAAAATCTCATGAAAAACTGCACAGGTCTACTCAAAACATTTATTTACCGCAAGAGTAAACATAAAATATTTTATTTTTGAGCAGAAACATCAATATTGAGGCAATTCATGTCTTATGCCAGCTTTGGAAGCTCTATTTTTGGTTTAATCGCGTTTCATTTTTGTGCTGCATTCAGTAATTTTACTTACCATCTCTTTTCGTGTCACATAATCTGTAATTTACGACAGCAGAAAGCTCGGTACGAAGAAAAAGAAACTATATGTTCTCACTGTCAAACTCTTTTTCTATCGTGTACAAATTCTTTTATTTTCGAGTAACGTAAGCGATTGATTTTAGGATTATGCAGGTAGTTTACAAAACCAATAGAGATTAGATGTTTAGAAAACCTGTTCATCATTATTTATTTTTTTAATTCAAGTTCATATTTCTTTCAGACGACATTTCAACACAGCGGAAAAATTAAGAAATAACGAATCACAAGATACTTTGATAAGTCATTTTTTGTAATCTTCGGAATCATATGTAGTTTTAGAAAACAAAAATATGAAGAACAACCAGAGCTCCACGTAGTTAGTTCAAAAGTGAAGCAAATGTATCGTTCATCCTGCTAATATACATTGGGGACTTGACTTTCAGTTATTATGCATTATTATGTCTATGAAGTAAACACAAAACCTTGTATTCCACTAGTCTAATGTACAAAAAATACATATACAACACAAAAGCAAGAATACACGAAAAGTTTTTATTCATTTTCGCTACATCATTTTGATTGAATTTTAAGAAAAATAGTAACCATGAGAAATCATGAGGTTCCGAATATACTATGATTAATTCTTTTTCCTTCTAAAAACTACACAACTACGTAAATTACTTAAAATTGTTTTGTATAAAGGGATCAAAACGTCAGTACTTGTAAAATACACTTGTTGTCAAATATTTATTTTAAGACAATATACAAAACAATAAATCTCTAACTCAATAATAAATGCATAAGTACTTTTCTACCCTTTCTTGAACTATATTAAGTTAAAACATAGACCATAGACGTTAAAACAAATGAAAATTTGTTACAAAAGGAATTTACAGGAAAGATAATGTCCATGCAAAAAACTTATGTAGATAATCAGTGTCTTGTATATTTTGGATAAGAAACATTAATATCCTGCCACCCCCTTATTTGTTAATTTTTCTTTATAAGCGTAAATTTGTTAAGTGGAATAATATTACAGATTTTTTACACTAGTTTTTGGGTTATTTATATTTATATTTCGTTCCCTATTCTTTAGACAATTACAGAACTGTAAATGTTCTGCAGGTTTAATACTTTCAACGGTTACAAATATTTTTTTTCAACATAGGCCAATTGTGAAAAAGTAAATTTAAGCAATAATAATTCAAATGAATTTCTTAAATTAAAAATACATTCAAACTATTCTGTAGTTTTATAACGTCTCAACAACTTTAGAAAAAAAATGCAATGCTAAACATTATGCAGAAAAATGTTCAATTATCTGTTAAATATAACTGTTTTTTCTTTTTTTGTATATATGTATGTGTACATACGTTAAGGTAGGCATAATAAATAATAAAAAAAAGTTTGTTTTGAAAACGACAGTCCAATTTGTTTTTCTTGATTTGTTAATTAGTTTTCTGAATATGTTTTCAGTCATGCATTTAAGAACATTTTTTAATTTAATTGACTTTTTGACACATTCTTACAATGGATCGGCGTGGTGTTGCAACAGTTTTAATTGAAAGGGAGACAACCCAAACAGGTTTAAAACAGATTTCCCGTGTGTTTTTTGATGCTGAAATGGGAGGTACAAACTGGAAAAAAAAACTACTTTGTTTTCTTTTCCCTTTGAAAAAATTACAAGATGGATGATAATCAGAACAAATGCTAGCATTGTTTATAACGTCGTTTTATTGATTAAGTCTTCAAGTTTTTTAATACTAATTATCTTTCACGCTAAATTAACGTCTTGTACTAATACGGCAATTAGAGCAATTGCGATCCAGTTATTTTACTTGTATGTCTCTTTCTTAGTAAAGACAAAGACATTAATGAATTACATCAAATCGATTAATAAATTTTTGCTCTATAATATTATTCAATGCGACTTGACAAGGTCGAAAAACGGGGTTTTCGATACGCCGGACCATTTTCATTGTAATTGTTTTTTTTTTTTTTTTTTTGGTGTATAGAAATAATTTATTTGATTTCACTTATAAGAATTCTAGTTAATTAGGTTTAAAAAGCTGCACATTTTTAATGCACGTTATTGTTAGTCATGTAGTTAGTAAATTTTTAAAATTGCCGTGTGCTGCACATTGTCCTAGTAATGTGAATGTTGCTTATGCTCTTATTTAATTCACATGCACTGCTCGACATTGTAAATGCAAACCACCACGAACGGCAATGCACGAAGAAACACATCTATCCAACTACAGCATCAATAAGAGAGATGCGGGTGGTGTCATGGTGGCTCTACATTCTCTTTCAAACATTTACCGAAGTTCGTAATCTGAACGAGGGAGGAACAAAATTTTTTAACGGCGTCAAATTACATGCCGCAGCTGCTCGATTGCTGACAAAACAAGAAAGTACGGTGGTTTTCCAGAAAATTGTTTTTGGTCATATTCATCGTAAATAGCTGTGAGTAAGCTGTAAATTTCAGAAATTAGTTACCTTACTATGTACAATAATTTTTCTTACTTTTGAGAAGGTATCATTGATACTCACGAAAATATAAGCATTTCTTTCAGAACTACACATTTTCTTTGAAGGTTTTTGGCTCATAAAAAAGTTTTTTGTCAAAGCTTACGAAATTTTCAGAAAACTTGAGAAGACAAGAAAGACAACTTGAAAACAAGAGAAGAATAATACTAAAATTTGGAATTAAAATATTGAAAATTTGATAAAATATAGACATTTAAAGCAATTAATTTATTACTGCGCATGCACGAAAGCTAGCAATTTATAACTTTCATCATCTAATACATAACTAGAGATTCCTCAACTCATAAAAAATTCCAGTTCAATATCTCAAAAATGTAGAAAGTTATCAGCAAACTAATGAGTCGAATTTGAATAACTCTTGGATAGTTTACGAATCACGAGGGATCGTTCGCAAATAATTTGTTTTTATCATTAATTATAATAAACAATTGTAAGCAAATGCTACTAAGTGGCGAAGGATCCCTCACGGTTCGTCGCCTTCCCGAGAATTATGGAAATTCGGCTTATTAGGTCGCTGATAACTTTCTGATTTTTTTAAGATATTGAACTGAAATTATTTATGAGTTGAAGACATTAGTTGGGTGTTAGATGATGAAAGTTTTAAGTTGCTATTTTTCGCGCAGTGATAAATTAATTGCTTTAAATGTCCACATTTTATCAAATTTTCAACATTTTAATTTCAAATTTTAGTATTACGCTTATCTTGTATGCGGTCAAGTTTTCTGAAAGTTTCGTAAGCTTTGATTTAAAACTTTGCGTGTTATGAGCCAAAAACATTCAAAAAAATTTTGTAGTTTTGAAAGAAATGCTTATATTTTCGTGAATATCAGTGATTCCTTCTCAAAAGTATAAAAAACTGATTGTACATATTAAGCTAACTAATTTCTGAATTTTACAGCTTACTCTCAGCTGTTTACGATTAATGATGACTAAAAAACATTTTTACTTTCCTCAATTTGTTACTGACCTCCGAAACGCAAGGGTGATATGCCAAAAAATTTCAAAGCAGTTGCTCTTTTATTGAAAAATGAATTTTTGAAAGTGTCCCAATACTTTTGGTCTTATAGTGTATATATATATACAGTGTGGTTATAAAATAACGTGAGGTATTCAGAGCCCTCTAGCGAGTGAAGTAGTGGACGAAACACTGCCCAAATTGCTTGGGTATACAGAGTAGACCATGGGAATTTGATTTCTGAAAAAAAAAAATAGTACCAAAAATCGCCATTAGGGGAAATTTTCGCGTTGAAAAGGTTTATTACTGTGACTTTTGAAGGGTTAAATGCTAAATGATAAAATATGCATCAATTTTATTCATAAAATATGATTTGTACCAACAAGTGAGGTTCAATATGACCAACATCCGGATTTTCCAGGTGCAATGCACAATAATTTCCACACCTCTGGGGGAGGGGGATTAATTTCGCCTACCTGTAGCATTTTTCTAGTTTTAAAAGTTGAGATATCGGAAACATGTGGCAGTTACACAACGCCATTACGAGATCCCCATGGTTAAAAATCACAAGGTGAAAGATTGGGCGAACACGGCCTCCATACCGTAGGAAAAGCATGACTAATAAAACTGCTATCGAAGAAATGTTGCCAGCATACACTGAGTACTTAAAGCCCAACATGGGATGGTGCACCATCTTACATGAATATTATTCAGACAGAAATCCTTGTTGCGCGCCAGAATTTCATTCTGACGACTTTTGATAAAATTCTTCTCTTGTTACGAATTGAAATTTCTTACTGGTTTTATTAAACCTCATTTGTAAACAACAATTATTTGTATTAAAAAAAAACCCTTGATGTGTGCTTTTAATTGACATTTTTTTGGCATTTAATTCTTCAGTATTCGCAAGTGTAATAGACTTTTGCAGCGCCAAAATTCCCCCCTGTGGTGACTTTTGGTACTATTATTTTATTGTAGAAATCAATATCACATGGTCTGCAATGTACGCTCATGAAATTTGGGAATGTTTCGTTTAATACTTCACTTGCTAGAAGGCTCTAAACACCTCACGTTATTTTATAACCACCCTGTTATATATATATTTAATAGCAATATAATGATTGAACAAGAAAGAATTTGTTTTTTTTTTAAAGAACGAAAAAATAAAAAAATCCCAAAATACCCTGGGGCATCATCAGGCCAAAGGTAGGGAAAAACCATGAGATGTTTCGTGAGTGCTGCTGGCGAAATTACCTAAAAAGCAGCACTAGTCCCCGACATCTCACAAAACTAGTCATAGGGGTACGGAAAGTCCAGAATATCAGTATGACAAGAAATACGAACATACGAACATTGAACCTTTTACAAACGGAAAATACAAGTTTTATGTAAAAAACTAAGTGTATATATATATATATATATATATACAGGGTGAGTTCGATCGAATCTGCCATACGAAAAGGGGTGATAGAAGAGCCCAAGCGGTGCATAGAACCACCCATTATCGTGTCCAATCCTTAACCGTAACCGAGGTTTGGTAAATTTAAGGAAAATGAGTTAAAAAACAAAATTCTGAGAAAACGACCGATTTCTGAAATTCCTGTAGGACTTACAAGGAAAATAAGTACATATTTAGAAAGAACAGACTAAACCCTACAAAATGATACCTTTCGCATTAAGATAGTCGCATTTTACCGAGAGCTACAAGCTTGGAAACATTGGACACACTCAGAATTAAAATGGTGCCAACGTTTTCCATCGACATTTTCAAAAACAACCGTAAGAGCTACAATAGGGCAAATCTACCAAAATCTGGCCCATTTTATTAGCTTTCAGATGATACAACAGCAAATCATATTGGGCTTCAAGTTCAGCTGAAAGTCAGGCTTTTGTTTGAAACAGTGTAAAAATTTGCATTCGTTAAAAAAGGAAAAACAGCGAAGAGTCGCACTTTTCTGTTTTGAATTTTCTGTTTCACGATAGCATGTTGCTTTCTTTGTTTAAGAAAATTATATTTTTTAATAAAAATAATAGTTTTAACATTTATCTTAGAGAAAAAAACACATGAGATAACGATTCGTAGAAATAAAAGAAACATTACTTTCCCCTGCTTTTCACAAAGAGAAAATCAATAACAAAAAATGTTACACCAACATCGATTAGTACATTTAATAAACCTTCAAAATTTAAAATAGCTGCTGAAATTGGTCGCCGCCACACCTGATACACGCTCTTGCCCTTTTGCGAACGGAAACAACCGTTGCTCTTAGAGACATTTCATTCCTTAGTTTTCCTACTGCTTCATCAAGCCGGTCACTCAATTCTTGCAAACTTGCTACTTCTGTTTTGTAAACTCCTTGTTTTAAGAATCCCCAAACAAAGAAGTCCACTGGCGTCAGGTCTGGGGATCTAGGGGGCCAAGGGATGAGGCCCGTACGACCAATCCATTGGGGATACTGTTCAGTTACAAATTCCCGAACGGCATTTGAAGAATGTGCAGGGGCTCCATCGTGTTGGAAAATGATTTCCGCCCTCTCCTGAATAGGAATAGTATCAAGAAGGTCAGGCAAATGATGTTCAATGAACTCTAAATATGAGCTTTCTGCATTATAAGACCTTAAAACGTATATAGACCCATCAAATTATTTCCGATTACGATTTATGATTGTGAAAAATATCGCCTGAAAATAGAAATTATTTGTTTAACAAAACAATTAATAATAAAAACTAAACAGAATTATTCATTTGTCATAATATTTTATGTATTGTTTGTTTCTTATTAATCTTCTGATATTTTGTAAATGTGTTTTGGAAAGTGCTAGAATTATGATTGTTTTTACAGTAAGTCATTAGAGAGTGTGTTTTTAGTTTTTGAAAGTTTTCGTTAAAGTTTCTAAAGATAAGTTGCTATATTCTTTTCTCGATTTTTGGGTATGTCTCGATTTTCTAATGAAGAGTATGCTGATATGCATTTCGTGTACGGATTTTGTGATGGTAATGCTCGCAGAGCTGTGAAAGAATACCATATCCGTTACCCAAATCGTTCTGCACCTAATCGAGCTGTGTTTGCCTCTATACATCGAAAGCTCAAGGAGACAGGTTCATTTGGTACGTTGTTTAAGAGGGGCCAAGATCACCGTTCTGCCGATGTTGAGGAGTATGTGATGGTCCGAGTAGTGTAAAACCTAAGTGTGAGTTCACGCTCGATTGCTATAGAAGGTGGACTATCACAACGTAAAGTGATGAAAACATTGCACCAAAACAAGTATCACCCGTATCATTTTACTCTAGTCCAAGAACTGTGCAATTCAGATTTAGAAAAGCGGGTAACATTTTGCAGATGTCTACGAACCCGAGACACTGAAGATCACCATTTTCTAAGAAAGAAATTGTGGACAGATGAGTCGTTGCTCACTAGAGGGGGCATCATAAATTTGCATAACTGGCATCATTATGCTGAACATAATCCTTTCTTAACCCGAAACTCATCATTCCAAACTCGATTCAGCATAAATGTTTGGCTTGGCGTAATAGGAGATCGTTTAATTGGTCCGTATGTGTTTCGAGGTAACTTAAAAGGAAACACATATTTAGAGTTCATTGAACATCATTTGTCTGATCTTCTTGATGCTACTCCTGTTCGGGAGAGGAAAGAAATCATTTTCCAACACGATAGAGCCCCTGCACATTCTTCAAATGCCGTTCGGGAATTTCTAACTGAACAGTATCCCCAATGGATTGGTCGTACGGGCCACATCCCTTGGCCCCCTAGATCCCCAGAGCTGACGACAGTGGACTTCTTTGTTTGGGGATTCTTAAAACAAGAAGTTTACAAAATAGAAGTAGCAAGTTAGCAAGAATTGAGCGACCGGCTTGCTGAAGCAGTAGGGAAACTAAGGAATGAAACTTCTCTAAGAGCAACGGTTGTTTCCGTTCGCAAAAGGGCAAGAGTGTGTATCAGGTGTGGCGGCGACCAATTTCAGCAGCTATTGTAAGTTTTGAAGGTTTATTAAATGTACTAATCGATGTTGGTGTAACATTTTTTGTTATTGATTTTGCCTTTGTGAAAAGCACGGGAAAGTAATGCTTCTTTTATTTCTACGAATCGTTATCTCATGTGTTTTTTCTCTAAATTAAATGTTAAAACTATTATTTTTATATAAAAATATCATTTTCTTAAACAAAGAAAGCAACATTTCAAAAGAGAAAAGTGCGACTCTTTGCTGGTTTTCCTTTTTTAACGAATGCAGATTTTTACAGTTTCAAACAAAAGCCTGATTTTCAACTGAACTTGAAGCCCAATATGATTTGCTGTTGTATCATCTGAAAAATAATAAAATGGGCCAGTTTTTGGTAGATTTGCCCGATTGTAGCTCTTACGGTTGTTTTTGAAGTTGTCGATTAAATGGCACCATTTTAATTCTGAGCGTGTCCAATGTTTCAAAGCTTGTAGCTCTCGGTAAAATGCGTCTATCTTAATGCGAAAGGTATCATTTTTCAGCATTTAGTCTGCTCTTTCCAAATATGTACTTATTTTCCTTGTAGGTCCTACAGGAATTTAAGAAATTGGTCGTTTTCTCAGAATTTTGTTTTTTTTACTCATTTTCCTTAAATTTACCAAAACTCGGTTACGGTTAAGGATTGGACACGATAATGGGTGGTTCTATGCTCCGCTTGGGCTCTTCTATCACCCCCTTTCGTATGGCAGATTCGATTGAACTCACCCTATATATATATATATATATATATATATATATATATATGTATATATATATATATATATATATATATATATATATATATATATATATATATATATATATATATATATATATATATTTATTTATTTATTTATTTATTTATTCATTTATATATATTTATATTTATGGAGACGTTATGCTTACCTAAAACGAAATAATGAAACATTTTTCTACCTCCCCTTCAGTTACGCATGACCAACACACAATAGGAGAGAATGAAATTACATTGTAGGTAGCATCCGCGCCAATCCCAAGAAACAACGAAGTAATTTGGTGAAAAGCTTAGTCTCACAATATGTGTGTATTCTCGCTGACGAAGAGAAAGCTCAGGATGATATCTCCTTATATGCTGCCTGCCGAGAACGATGGTTCTTATTTGCGTGAGATATCTTTCAACTTTCTTCGTCTCGTATTTGTGTGTTTATGCTATTTGTTGGTTACTATTTTATTACGCACAGAACAAATGCATATAACCTGGATTTATCTTGTATGATGAAGATCTTTGGTGTATTTTTTTTTTTTCTTTTTCGTAAGATGAATTCGAAAAAATAAAAATATGCGTCTCAAAAAATGTGGCATGCATAAATAGATAATATTGATTTGAAGAATTTGAGTTAAGTATTTGAATTGTTATTAGAAAGCATGATAAAAGAAGGATATAAGCTAAAATATTGAACGGTTTGAAAGGCTTTAAAAATCCTAAAAAGTGGATAGGATATGAAACAACTGAGCATTTGTGTGTGTGTGTGATATTTGAACCAAAAAATATTTTTGTATCTTTTACATTGAATTTTATAAATTAAATATTTTCATGCGTCTATCTATCCATCATTCTAACCTATTGAGTTGTCCTTATCTATCAAGCTGTAGAAAAATATATTGACAGGGTGCTTCGGTTAAACATTTCAGAACTCTTTAGTGGAGTAGGGTTCATTCTGAAGATTTGAAATCACATAGCTATGCGGGTCGAAATGTTTTCCCGATTCGAAAAAAATTGAGATATGCCGGAAGTATTCCTGACTGTTCGGGGTTCCATGCGCTGAAGATGTGAGGTGAGCATTGTGGGGTTCCCTGCGCCGAAGATGTGAGGTGTGCATTGTAGCCGGTTGAAAAAACTTCGAACACTTACTTGGACACACGTACCTTTTGCTTTTTTACATACAATATTAAAAAGATTTTTCACTTGCGGTTTTTTTTTCCTTTGTGGTGCTTCTGTGTACATCACCCCTTTAGAAAGGCATTTCGGACCCCGCATTTTAGAATGATTTCGAGTCGCCCGGATGCTCGTAGGAGTTCTGAAACGTTTAACTGAAATACCCCGCATATATATTTGTAGTAAAAACGCAATAATAATAATACAATCTATCACAATGAAGTTCAGTAAATAAAGACAGAAATGACAAACTAGCAACACAAACGAAACAAAACACCATGTCTGAAAAGCTTTATGTTTTAGTTCAATTATTTGGTTTTTTAACTGAGAACATACAAATTTAAGGACAAAAGGTAAATTTAAAGTTCTTGACAACGAAAGGGGGTTGCAAATTAATTATCTACCATAGTCACCAGATCTCAACCCTCCATACTTCTTCCCACTTCCACGATTCGTAGTCATATTGGGGAGAAAGAAATTTCACAATATTCCTGACACCCAACGAAACATGAAGAAGAATTTGAATTCTAAGGGCAAGAAGGTCACTTTCATTCATAATTTATATATCTACGTGTTACAGGACTATTCACCGCACTTTATTTTCAAAGGTTGTATATTTTAGCATCATCGCTGCTTTTTGCAAAGTATTTATTCTATTACTCTATTATTTTTAATTTATAAGCTTTTGAAAGCTGCGACAAATTTTACATTGCAAATAGTAAAACCTATTAACATTTCTTTTAGAAAGTTGAGAAGAAACATTTTTTCGGGTGTATTTTTGGCATTGCATTTTCTGTTCATTTATGAGATGAATAGCTTATTATGTTTCTTTGAAAAATAACAATTTTATTCCAAAGGGAGACATTTGTATATCAAAGTTTCATTCAATGTTATACAATATTTGGAATAGACTAATACGAATGACAACAACTTAAACTATTTAGAATTTTAAAGAATAAACCTGAAATTAAATCATGTTATCCGTTCTCCAATCAACTTTTCCAAGTTACATTACTGCGAACTTTAAAATTTAAAAATTAAATTTCACCTTTGTAGCATTAGGGTAGTTCGTAATGTAATATTTTAATTAATACTTTAAGTAGATCTTTAGCTGAAAAGCATCGTTCTGATTTTTTTATAAATTAAATATGCATCACAATTTAAACATAAAATAGATATATCCAAACATTAACAATTGCAAATATTAAGAAGATTTGTTTTCATACGGTATCGAGAAAAATGTTTATATATTGTGGGACACATTTCAGAAACTAGGGTCTGGTGGGGGAAAGTGGTAAATGGGGTAAAGTGGTCATACGTCAAATAAATAGCTATAGCTTGGAAATAAAAGTTTGAATGAATGTAAAATTTTTAATTTAGGGTAATTCAGGTAGAAATTACATTTTGAATGCAAAATTTTACAGCTGGTAAAATTTTATTTGGTAAAAAAAATATTTTGTGTGAATATGAAAATTTTCAAATCTAAACACTTCCTTTAACTTCCTTGGGATATTTTATTTGTTAGAATTATGAACAAATTACTGTGCAGGAAGATTCCTACATGTCTCAAGAACTCTTACTCGTAAGTAGTTAGTTGAATCTTTTTTTGGTAATTATATAGAATAATTTAAGTTAGCTGGTGTATAATGTTTATAATATAAAGCGTAAAGAATATTGTTCTTCTAAAGTGACTTAACTTTATAAAGCAGATATAAGTTAAATATTAATTTCATTTAAATAAATAGGGTTAAATGTACGAGTATATGCGTATGTATACGCATATACGCGTGTAGGCACGTATATACACGTATTCACGTAAATGCACCAATAAACTCGTATATGGGTATATGCAAGTATTATTTATCTATACAGATATGCATTCGACTATACTCGTGTACACTTGCTCATAATCGTATATATACGAACACTTTTATACTCAGGTTGACAGGTATATACGCGTACGTACTCGAGTAGACACTTACATACTAGCATATGATATACAAATATACAGGTTGAGATTACACTCTCGGGAAAATTATTAAAAGGTGTTAGAGGGGAAGATAAGAAGTAAGAATTGTGAGTAAGAAGCATATGGTTACAAACACAGCACTGACGTGCTACATGAACGCAAAGCCAGAAACTGATGGATTCAAAACAGGTCACAAATTTATTACAAAAAGATAATTGTACACATCATTTTAGGTCTTAAGAAAATTTTAAAGCGATTGATAAAATTTGCGGAAAGCAGCTGTAATACATGCGTGACAATCACAAAGCACTATCTGTTGCATTACGCAATAACGAGACTTTTGAAAAACGGTCATTAGTCGCTGCGCCTTTGTTGCGATGTGTGTATTACAGCTACAACAGACTGTAACTTTTAACAACTGCTCTAAATATTTCTTAAAATTAAAATGTTTGGTAAAATCATCTTTGTGTAACAAATGCGTTACCCGTTTTGCATCCACCAGTTTCTGGTTTTATGTGCATGTAGCGTGTTAGCGACCATAAGTTCCTTATGATTCTTTACTTCTTATCCTCCCTCTCACACCCCGTAGAGTTTTGCCCGAGAACTATGATTCACTCTATAAGGATACATGCATATTAGCGGAAAACTCGTGCATACATACATGTACTGTTTTATGCACGTAAATGTACGATACATACAAACACGCATTGGATGTATCCACGCTTTAACTCGTGTACACCTGGATATGTATATAAGGTATTACCTCGCATTATCCGGAAAGCCGCGAAATTCGGGGTCACTAGATTTTCAATAACGCTTGCCTGATCTTTTTCGGCATGCCGAAAAAGAAGAGGTTAGGAAAAAAAATCTTTAAAAAGTATATGTTCAGCTTAAAAATTATTATAAGTTCTCTACATACCTTATTAATATTAATATACAGTTTAATTTTGTAAAAATATTTTCTTATTTTAACAAGGAAAATATTGTTTAATAACGAATAATTTTATAAAAAATAAATTAAAACTAAGTAATTAAACATTTAAGCAAGCAGCTACTGTCCCTAAAACAGTGCTGAATAAGTTACCATAGCTATTCAATAAATAAAAATTAAAATTCCCTCTCTAAAAGAAACCCAAAATAATTTAAGAAAATTATGAAAAAAATCGCAGTAACGATGATTGCTTCTAAATTGATTACTTTATTGTTATATAATTAAATCCATTAATAATGACATACCATAAATAACAAGCACGTATTATGTGCAAAACTTTTTTTTTTGAAAGAAGGTTACTTTCGGGATTTATTTATCTTTTTCCTCACATTAGTTTCATTTCTGATGGAAACTGACTGGGGAAATTTACTTTTGTTTTGTTGCAAAATAAAAATCAAGTTAACCGACATGCCGGAAAATTCAAACTTCCTGGCATGCTGGTCAACCTCGCTTTTCTCCGGCAAGCTGGATAATGTGGGGTAATACGATATGTACACTTATATATGCGCATATACGTCTACCATACACGTATATACTCAAATATCCAAGTATATACTCAGGTATGCACGAGATACATACGATACTCTTATATACAGATGACACGTATATACTCCTGTATACACGTATATACTTGAGTAGGCACGTACATGCATGTATGTGAAAATGTTCTAAATGTTTCTAACCGTATATGAACATGTTTACTCCATGTTTACCCTACACGTATACAGGGTGTTCCGTTTTAACCTGGAATACCTTTATTTTCGCAACCATTAGTGCTAGAAGTATACTTCCAATTGCAGAAATGTTTAAAATCAGGTGCAGAGTTGAGATATTGAAAGTCTGAAGTGAAAATAAAAATGAGTCAAAAAACACGAAATTTAATTTTTTATACGGGCCCCAGGTCCCCTTACTTATGTTTAGGGAAGTAACCTAAATAAAAATTTCATTCCATCAAAAAAATAAATAAATAAATAAATAAAATTGGTACGTACGAAAAGAGGTGTAGAGATGTCTTTGAAACTAATCCATGCAAATTTTTAACTTCCAAGATCCGAATCCTGAGGATCTAGGATCTCCAAAATATAGTGCTCCAAAATGGCGTATCAGCTTTGTGAGATGAACTTTCCATGTTGTGGTCAAGGTTACAGAAAATTTTATTACGCTGCAAGCATGAAATCTTGGGAGCTTAAAGTACATTTAACTGTTGATTCGTTCTAGTATTTATGCGAGTTTGAGCTCATAAGATTTTGAGTAGCATATAAACTCGTGGAAAACGCCCTTTTATATTGAAATCATCATTTTTGAGACCGTTTAATTAAGTAATATGATTATATCTCATGGTTTTTCGACATGAGTCTAAAACTACACCACGTAGAGCATAAGTATAATTATAGCTCTTGCTCAAAGTTATTGACTCCAGTGTTACAGAGTAATTGATCTAAAACTTTGATTATTGTTACTTCAAATTATCAACTTTGAGACCACGTAATTAAAAAAGTTGATAAGTTGACATGAATTTCTAACCTGGACCTTAAACTACACCAATCGGACTACAGCTGTGTCCCAAAGTTGTTTACCCGTCGCGATCAAAGTTATTGACCTCTAAACTTCGCCGTTTTATAAAAATCATCGACTTTGAGACCGTTTAACTACTAAAACCAAGATAAACGAAAGCTATTTTACATTTTTCTTCGTACTATACTGTGGTGAATAGTTAATCATATACTTACTTCCGAGTGTTAATCACGGCTTTAGCAGATATACGGGCCCAAACAAGGCGAAGATGTTTTCAAAATTGCATTTTCAATTGACCTTTCCTTTCAAAGCCATGAGTGAGTCACAAAAATATTTGTACCAGAGTGAACCTTGTATCAAGTAGTATCCTTATTTAAAAGAATTGATTCGGTTCACTTATTGCTTTTGAAGCAAAACAATCATATATTTAGCTCTTTTTTCTCACAACCCTAAACTTTGACCTCCAATCGAGGGCCAACAATTCAAATTAGAGAGGAAAGAAGCTTCACTTTTTCTTATCACAATACTGGTAAAATATCCTGGAAGTTTCAAGAGAATTGGAGGTGTCAACTGTCAGACCAACATTCACTTTGTCCAGCTTGAAAAAAAAAATAGATTCTTAATATACCACGTTCTTTAATAATGCAAAGAAAAATTATAACAAAAAAAATTGAATTGTTTAAAGAACTTATGGTATTTATTATCCTCTTTAGTTAAAACCTACGATTTTATGACCACTTTACCCCACTAGACCCTACAATTAGAAAATATAATTTTTGGTTTAAAGAAAATATCTAATTAAGTGGATTTCAGAAGCTGCTTCTAGTTACGTTGAAAACACTCAGTCATTCAAATTTTTATTTCAGTTTGCTTGTACTTTTGAAATCTAATTGTACAGTCTATATGTTCAGTTTTGGTTACTAATCATTATCTTTAAGGTATTGAAATTATTGCTAGTGTTCATGTAAACATTTGAATTTAGTTAGAAGGAGTCATTGCTTAAAGAAGAGATAAAATAGAGTTCGGGCATGAAGAGAAAACAATTAATTAAGGCATTTAAGTTCCATTGTGTGTAACTCATGAATTTGTTTTATATAGAAGAGTTATCTCGTCTTTCACTGAATGAAAACATAACAAAAACTGAAAAAAAAAACACTTTACATTGACTATCACTCCCCTACAAAGTAAAACTAAAAGATTGATGTAACAGCAAATTGAGAGCAAAACAAATTTTTCCAAGAGTTGAAAACAAGGCTCATAAAATATTCCTACAATTTTCATCAACGGTTTAGTGTTATCTTAAGGTCTGACAGCGGGACTAAATTATTCATTTTCTCGAAGCATGTGACTGCATGCGAAACAAGTTCGGAACAGGATTCTTGCAGTCGGAAGGGGATATTTCAGGGGCCGGATAAAAATCAATATATATTCACTGTTTTAAAGGTTTGTAGGATAATTCAAACTTTGACTGAAGAAAGTATTATTTATAAAGTTAATTTAATTTTGACTTATCAATAATTTTGCATTATATCTATCTATCTATATAGCTATTTATATAAATTTGTGTTTGTGCTTTGTATTCTCAAAGGCACTGAAACCGTAGGAAAGCAAAACAATCACATAATAAAGTGTATTAAGAGACTGTTTTGCAACACAAGGTTATTTCTATTCAGTGCGAGTAGCGTTTGTTTATTAGGTTTTAATTTCGTTAAAAATCAAAAGTTTAGAACGACAGTCAAAAATTGAAAATATAATTTTAAAAAAAAATATTGTAATCTGTAAAGAGCGTAAAAGAATTAATCTAATGAACTAAGACTTTTTTAAAGTTCAAATTCAGAAAAATAGCCACACGTTTTCTGTTAACAATTACGAGTGTTTTATTCACATGATAAAAATGAAAACCTGTGAGGGCGCTGAAAATGTCGACTAAAAGTAGCCATCAGATTATTTTCACTCAGTTCTTTCATTGTGAGTTTTGATGACCAAGGATTTTAAGTTTTAAGATCAATACGGATGCTATCCTTCATCATAACGACGTACAATGACGTAGAATAGAGATAAAGTTTGCGATCACATGATAGCTATTGAAGTTAAATCAAAAACTCACATGGCATTCTTAGCAAAGAGTTTGTAATTAAGCCAGAAGCGTTTCAATGCCCGAATCAGTCTTGCAAACCAACGAAGCAAAAACCATCCAAAATTCTCTTTTCAGATCATATTATATAGTTAACGCTCTAGAGTAATCTTTATAAGGATTTATATAAATATTTTCCAATGTATTCGTTAAAGGTTTTGCTTTATAACCGTCTATACCTGGGAGGTGACAGTATTACAAAATATTATTGTGTCGTAAATGTGGTTTTTGTTGAGATTGAGGTAAAGTACAATATTTTGAAAAATCATCTTAGCAAACTGTAAGCAGAAAGTGTCTTACCGAAGTTTTGCCTTCCGCAACATGTGCTGCAATCCAGCGCACAATTCAGTAAAACAAAACTACTGTAGAAACTTAGAGAAATGAACTTTCTCAATCATTTCTATTGGCGTTTCACGTAAGGAAACATCTTTTTATTGTTAAGGTTAAAAGTATCAGGATATATTTCGCCGTGTCACCCATTTAATTGTTTGCTCAGTAGTAGATTTTGTTTTATCACAACTGAAAGCTAAATAGCTTTTCCCCTATGTTTGTTGTATTTATTTAAATTCTCAAGCGCCTTACAATTATATTAGAATCTTCACCATCCGCAACTTTATGGACTCAGCTCTCGCTTAACCAATGTCAGGAGACTAAATTTCAATTAATATTTTAGGGTCAAACAAATATTTTTTAATTTAACGGATGCAGCCGAAACTACTGCAGGCACAATTTATCTGAGTAATTCCATCGCTTCTGTTTTTTCCCTCAAATCATCCGTTTATTTTCGAAGAGCTAAATAATTAAATATTTTTTAAATTTCATTACATTCAAAAGTGTTTTAAAGTGAAAAAAATATTGATTAAGATTTCATTTTTTTCTACGTATTTATGTTTAAAATTTTTAACAAAAATTTTATTAATTAAAAAATGCTGAATTTTTTTGACCGAGCAATGGAAACGAAAATTTACTATATTACGTCGTATTAATTTTTCCTTGCCTTTTACGACTTGTATGATACATCATTTTGTTCATAACTATAGTCGGTAACATCCATAACACTGGTGTCTCCCGAGGCAGTAATCTGTGGTGCCACACCTGAAAAAATATTTTATGTAAACAAGATGTTAGTACAATTTACAGAAACAAATTTTTGTTTATGTGGATTGTCAGTATTATGTGGGAAAAGTATACATTTAAAGACAAGTATAACTTATTGCCGCAATATATGAAAAAATTGTCTTAGGTGCTCATGCAACCACCCCGCTCCCAATATTGTGCTCCATTTTCAATGAAATTTCATATACAAAATATAATTTAAGATTTTTCTTTTTTTTTTGGCAAAATTTGCAGAATTGAAAGATTTGTTTTTCATTACCTCTTAAATCCATTTTGCGTGTCACCACCCTGAAAGATGTCACCTGGCATGGGCAGCCCCTTCCGCCTCTGACGTGACGCAACTGCTATAGTAATGTAGTTAACACTTCAAAGGGTAAAAGCACCAGTAGTCGGCCATTTAAGATATCGTTGTTTATTTTTGTAAACTTATAAATTTTATTAATCAATACAACAACAAAACCATTGTAAAACTGTTAGATCATACCTTCTGATAATGATTCACTAACTTGTTTCTGGAATGAAAACATTTGTTTTTAAATCCAGCAAGCTATTGTTAATACCAGAAAATCCCCAGTAGTGGGGAATAGATATCTAGTGCTCGTCCGTGTATGAACCCAGTAGTCAGCCGTTTTATTTTCATCGCTCTTATGGGGTGTGAGTGAATAAATAAAATAAAAAAAAAATGCGAAACTTACAGCACAGCAGTGTATTTACAAAATTAATTATTCCAGTAATTATAAAAATGTCTGCATTCTTGATGTCTTCGGAACGTTTTTCTTTATGTCATCTTCCAAACTGCAACCATTTTGAATATGCATCACATGCAATACATTTTTTTTATTATTAATCTCCTGCATCAGCGATTCTTAACCTAGAGAGGAGGCAGCGAGAGAGTCTAGGGGTTCGCAGAAAAACATCAATGGGTGCGTGAGGGTATATCAGATGAAATTAAAATTAAACCAAACAATAGCATTCAATTGTGTGTTCACATGTAAATATTAAATAACAGTGTCATTAATCTCATGAATGTTCTGAAAGTGACTAATGTGCACGCCGACCTCACCTGGATCTTAAGTTATTTCAAAAAAATGTATTTACTTCTTTTCATTTTGGATTTCATACGTTCTAGTAACAAGTTAATTGTTAAAAGTAAAGTATGTAACAGTTGAGTTAAATTTTGTACGTGATATTATCTGGATTTTTTTTTTAATTACTAGTTTTGAGATATCCCTATCAGCTCTAGTTTCCTATTATACTAAACAATTAGCAATCAAAGTCACATCTAAAGCAAAATTTAGCATAAAGAAACTAAACACTTCGTTGTAAACGAACTAGAGTAAGAACAATTATGTAGGCAGGTTCGTAATTTCAAAGTTTTTTTTTTTTGGGGGGGGGCAAAGGGTATGAATTCAATGCATTTTATGGGAAAAAAAGCATCACAATATAAGCAAAAATGCATAATTGCATTATGTTTTAAATATTCAAAGAGAGCGATTCCCCCCTCCCCCATGCAATTGCCTAAACGACCGGCCTGTACGTAGGTAATTTGAATTTCAGAAAGGGGGATATCATGAAGATAATCTTACAATTTTCAACAAGAATATTAGTAAACGATTAAAAAACTAAAATGGAATTTTTAGCTACGTAATGCAATTTTGAAACAAAGTCAGAATTATTTTAAACACGAAATAAATTTTGATTTAATAGAGAAATAACTTAAGAAATTAAATGTTTGGTAATAGAAGCAGTAATAAGAAGTGGTATCAACATTTGAAATAGTTAGGCTTAGTAAAATACAGTCGTCTTGAACCTTTGGTGAAGCAAATAGTTTAGCATAATGAGCAATAGAAATATTAACTACAAGATTAACTGATTCAAATAACTTGAGCTAACGTATTTTTTGAAGTAACATATCTTAATTCCTTACAATTAGAATATTTATTGATTGCCGAATGAATACCAATTGAAATCCAATCATTTGTTTTATGAATTTCATAAACGTAAGATGGTTTACAAAGAAAAACGAAAAATCACCAGTTGGTAATGACATGCTGCGTATCAGAACTTGTATTCTAAATGCAATGGTGGACTGCATTTACAAAACCTGTTTTCAAGAATTATAAATTAAAATAAACATTAGAAATAAACATTTTTTTAATTAATATTAAATAAACTTTCAAAAATATGTGTTAAGAACGTGGCCAACTGCTGGGTAAATTTGTATTTTCAGTTAAACATTACGTTATACACTCCATTAAAACAAGAGTAAAATCAAATTTGCAGTATAATGAATAAAATAAATGTACTTAACATTTAAAACAAAGAAAATAGCAGAATCGCAAACTAGGATGACGGGCACATCATTTAAAATAAAATGGCTCGTTACTACTTAAGAAAAATCAACTCACCTACAACTTAAATGTTATTGAATGATAATTGGGGACAAGTAAATGAATGTAGGAATGCGTTATATCCGGTTTTTAGTTATGCATACAGTATTTATAAGCAGTTTTATGTCCTTGTTGCCAACTACTGGAGACTGGCCGACAACTGGAGCACTTACCCTATCTATGTTGCGTTTACTGCGGAAAAAAGACGAGATGCAAACAAAGAATTGAGCCATTTGGTGACGTAGATGTCATGCTTGGCTTGGGCGAGAACAAACTGGTGGCAATCAGACGGCGAATGAGTAACACAAACTGTCATTGTAGAAACCTGTTTTCTTCCTTCTGGTCAATATTTTCCGTGAACGCAATATAGTAGCCATTTTGTAAATGTGAGCATGTTTAAAGCTAGAGTTAAAGATTCTGTTTTCACCTCATAGCCGTTTTTAATTCCCTTTTTTATCCGGAATTTTGGTTTACCGAAAACGAACGTTCCCAATCTTTTCGGTTTTTTCCAGGTCACTGTATTTGTAATTGTAAAAATACACACAAATTAAGTAAATTCTAAATGTTATACAAGTCCATTCCAAACTTGAAACAATAACCTGCAGTTCTTTGTATGAACAACGCTCAAATTGATTGATGAAGAAAAACTTTAAAAGAAGAATATTATGTTACACATAAAATTACATCAGACATCTTTTTTTTTGCAACGGGACAAATTCCGAAGAAACGCTGTTGTATATTTTTTCAACTGAAATTTTTTTGAGGTGAAAAGGTCCTTATCTTACATCACCACACTTTAATAAAATTTAGGGTAACCTTACTCCACAAAATCGGTGGAAACTTAGCTGCTTCCACTGCCCTGGAATAACTTAACTGATATAACTGGTGTAAAGTTACGCATCGTTTGTGGAAGGTTACACCATGGTAATGTAGCTATAATGTATCGTGTCACTAATTTCTGCGTAAGGCTACACTAGTTCTTTCTGTATGCTTACAGAAAAATTGCTTGAAAAGTTACACATTATTAAAAATTAAGCTTTCCTCAGTCTTTCTTGAAATATTTATCAAATTCATGCTTTTTAACCCCAACCAATATACACCAATTATTTGTTAATTTTAATATGCAAGCAAGACATTTTTATTGCACTTAGAGAGGAAATGACCTGAGCGGGGTTGAACACCCGATGCAAGCTCACAGAATAGGCCGATACGAAGGCTAGTTTTCGCTTCGCTGATTAAAGTTTACCTGATCTCTGCCGATTCCGATCATTACGCATGCGCTTTGTATTCTACTGAAACCATAGTGCAAGGTTTCTTTAACAATTTAAGTTTGTAAAACAATAATGCTACACACTTTAGAATTCGTGTAACAAAGCACCCATTAATAAAGGTAACGTTTTTTTTTTTTTTTTTTTTTTTTTTTTTTTTTTTTTTTTTTTGCAGTGTGCGAGTTGAAATCAATAAAAACAAAAATTAGATTAATGGACACTTGTAAAGAAGTAATCGGGGTTTGTAAAATGTTGACGAGTAAAGAGTAGGAGTGCAAAGAAAAACGCAGATATATTAATCCCTCTTCAGTCACTTTGCAAGGTTTCAAAATACCAGCAGAATGTAATTCCTTATCCCCCCCCCCAAAAAAAAAATCAATATTTTTGAAAGCGTCCAAATTAAAAAAATCTACTAACAACCAAATTTCGAAACTTGAATCAGAGTAAAAATAGAATAAAACTTTCTATTTTCACACAGTGGCTGTTACATGAACTGAATAATTCGAAATTACCCATATCAAATATATCTAAAGGTAAATTTGGACTTTCTAAGATTTATTTTGAGCATCCATCAGCGGTAGATAAATCGTTTTTCCGTATATTCTGTTATATTCCCTATTTTTTCGGGAACTACGCTTGCTTCTTCTACTACTAAACGGAACCAAAACGAGCAATAGTAATTTAATCAAGAAACTCTCTTGCAGAGAACTTTAGAACAATTTTATTCAATTTCTGTCTCCAAGTAAATAATTTATAGTGATTTTAAGAACATTTTATGTTGTTCAGCTGAAACTGTTCTTAGAGTTTACAAATAAAAAAAATAAAGAAAACACAGAACAGAACGACTATTTCTAGTAAAACTCGCAGCGGAGTCTGAGTGATTTTATAGTTTCAATTGTTGTAGGTTCAAGCAATTAAACTACAAAGTTTTAGATTATACATTCTTAAATAAAAATCCTAATTTCCAAGGCCAGTTAAAGTATGGGGTGAATAAAGGACAAAAGAGGGATAAAACGCGCCTCTTAGCAAATATTAAATTTTTAATTGCCGTTTTGTAAATATGACGCTATATTATGTATAAACAACAGTAAACGCGTAATATTTTCAAAAATAAATGAGTACAGAAAGTTGATCGATATAATCTTTTTGCAAAGTTAATTTTGTTATTTTTTAAACAAGCATAAATGCCCTTTTTTTAGTTATAATTTTAATCCGTATTACATTTTTTTCCTTAATTTCTATATTTGTTCATCATTAAAATATAAAAAGTGTTCTTTTATGCATAAACTACTTTATTTGTTGCATATTTATAACCAAACGAAGCATATATACTTGCTAAAACCATCATTTTCTCAGATCTTATTACAAAATGAAATTTAGCACAATCCTGTAAAAAAATTCAATTTTGTAAACAATGGGAGGTTAAAACATCATTGAAATTTAAAAAAGAAAATGGTGAGAGCCTTTTTCATAATGAAAAGAACATTGATTTCATACAAAATATTTGAAAGAGTGCTCTTTTTTAACGACAAAAAATAACTTAGGGTACTTAAATTAATTTGATAGAAAATTTGATTCCTTTACTGGTATCAGAATGGAACATAATACTTTAGGCAGCATCATTATATTAATATTTAAAGAAAGACAGTTTAAAAAAATAATACAAGTTTCTAGTAGTTTTTGAAGAACTATTGATCCTACTCGTTTGTTGGTGAAGTTTGTTTTGCAACCTGTGCAGAATTCGATAACTATATATGACTTAATAACTCAATTAAACAGGTACATTTCAGAAAACTATATGCGTATTTTTGTTTTTGATGTATCATTTCTAATGAAAAAAATTGACCTATATTTGAATTTTCATGTGAATTTCAGTCGCAACAGCAAAATATTTACAAATTTTCTTTGAAGCTCCATGTATTATACATCCTTTAATATGACAATAACTTAATGGGACTGAGAAAAAAGAATATTTTGAGAAAACTCGTTGAAAAAACTGTTATAATAATATGCTTGCTAAGCAAACAAAAAAGCCATGGTAGCAAAGATTTAACACACAACAGTTGCGCATGTATTCGTAATTTTTGTTTAACTAATTCTTCGAAACTTTTCCACTATTTTCATTTCATTTCTAATTTTTATAACACATAAAATGGCAAGAAGCTTAAAACAAGAAGTCTCGTCCAGAACTAAACGAGCCTATTTTGTTGTATACTCGCATCGACTTTCCAGAATTAAATCTATAATATTTTTCTAAGCTAAACACGGCAAATTATGTCAAATCTTTTTAACATTTTAAACGTATTTCTAAAACAAAATATGCTTAACTCTTCTGATGAAATCGTACATAAAACAAGATTAAACGAACGAATAAAATTGTAGCACCTTTAATCAATACATCTAATAATTTCATTTTTAATAAAAATTTATATTTTATCGCTTTCAAAAAGAAGAAAGTAATAATTTAAAATACAAAGCCAGAAATAATTGTATTTCATTAAAAAATGTTACGCATCCTTTGGGTAAAAATAATGCTTATCGGATTTTCGCCCGTTTCCCACCAAAAAAAAAAAAAAAAAACATTTTAAAAATAAAATAAAATTATCAAAAAACTTTCACTTGAAAAAAAAATCATCATTAAAAATAAAGAAATAAACAAATGAAATAATTGTCTGCACAGCTCTTTCAGTTATAACGTAAAGTCAACTAAATTACAATTTGTTTCCCGTTTCCAAAAATATAATAAATCAATTAATACTTGAGAACGAAAATATAAACAAATTATATGAATAATTATTTTTTCAAAGTAAAATCTAGGGCTGCCGAATTGGAGGCTGAGTCGTGTAGTCGGACTATTTTTGGGGTACAGAAATCGTAGTCGTGAGTCGAAGGTTACAAATTCTAAGTGTCGGATTCTGTTATTTTCCCTGCAAGTTCGCAACTCTGCTAGTGCTTGCGGAGTCAGAGTAGGACTGTTTTGTGGGAAAAGGAGTGTTTGTTGGATTCGAAGGCTCTAAAGTTGACTCGAAATCCACGGGAGTCGGTAATTTTACCTCCGACTCTACAGCCCTGGTAAAACCTAGAACTGCGGAAGTTGAGCCGAATTGATTTACGGATGAACAAGTCGGAGTCGGGAGTTGATTACTTTAAAATTCCAAGAGTCGGAGTCAATTTCAGTCTCAATCTGTATTTCTGCCGAACATGCGGAGTCGTGAAGTCAGCGTCGAACTGGTATACAATGCTGAGTAAATTCACAATTTGAAACGAGATGCAGATTTCTCTCGTACATACACATTTATGCTTGACTGTGTCTTCATTTTTGAGCAATTCAAGTTAAAAGTTTGTTCTTATTCCTGAATAAAACTACTTGAATAATTTTAAAAATAATAATAATAATTCCTCAAACGTAACAGATCTATAAAATATATATTCATACATTAAATATTCTTCAACTTCTACGTTTATTAAAGCCGAACCAAATTGGTCAAGGGTTCAGCATAAATAAGACTTCGTGATCAATTTTTTAAAGAAACAAAAGAACATGGAATTTAAATTATTGCTCTTTCAAAACCGCATATCGGGACAAAATGTACAACGTATTTAATTGAACTCCTTTTATATTGAAGCGGTAAAGAATAATGAAATACCTGAAACAGTTTGCTTCCTTCCACTTTAAAACTAGTTTCATATCTTTAATTAACTTCTCGAGGATAATAAACCACCATTTATTCCTTAGTTTAAATTCATCAATATATTACGTGCATTAACATAAGTCTAGTTAAATAACCCATTAGTTATTTTGGTACCAAAATACTGTGAAATAACCCTTAAACTTCGTGACAAGTTACATTTCTTTAAATTTATTTCAGATTTTTAGTTAAAACGAAACATACAACATTTTTCTTATCATTTTTATCCTCACCTCTGTCATAACCAAAACAAACCTTATTCATTGAATGCACGGTCAATGTACAGTCGAGCCCGCTTATTAGAATATCGGTTAAAAGAATATCCCGCTTAATATAATACATTTTCAATGTACCAAACCAAAGTAATGTGTTACTTTTTTCCCGGTTAATGGAATATCCCGCTTTTTAGAATATTTTTTCGTGGCAAAATGGCTATTCCATTAAGCGGGTTCGACTGTATTTTGAAGTGTAAACTTTTGAACGTACAAATCAAAAAGGGGAGAGTTAAAGATTGACATGGCGGTGCTTCTTAGTGTAAGGGCAAAGTTTATGTATATTTCAGTTACATAATGACACATTTAATTCAGGAGCACAAACTTTTTTGTGTGAAACTTCACCCTCCCCCACCGGAACTATAACATTTTTTTTTACACTTAATGCTAATTTAAATATATATATTAATTCAAAGCTAAAGACATTCTATGTAGAAAACTCCTTAGAAGCTAAATTTTGGCTTTTAAAATGCATTATTTGACATCGATTTATTAATTCTCTTTCCAACTTCGATGCAAATAAAATTTGGAACATGATTAAGAGAAAATAATTTCATAAAACTAAGTATATATTTTAAACCCCTATTCAAAAATTATTAACAACGATTTGCTTTTATAAAATAAGGTCTGGAAAGAAGGTGATAGAAATTGGTTTCGATACCCGTTTCCTCTTTTGCTTATTACATTTTCATTTCAGCTACTAAATGGATTCTATATTTTGATTACGTAACATAATTGGCTACCAAATCGTTAATCTTGTCAAAAAGTTATGGCATTAATTACAACAAATAATGGTTTTAATTTCCAAAGAATTGTCCTTAAGACCATCTGTTAACTCAAAATGGAGGAAAAGTAAATCTGAATGCGAAAATCATAATGAATAAAACGTTGTTCGCAGCAGGTGCCACATTGTCATTTCGGAATTTGGAAATGGTTCTGTGACATAATGAAACTTTTGAAATGAATGAATTAAGTTAGTTACTATACTTTGATTTTTATCAAAAGTGTTGAAGAAATTAAAAAAAAAAAAGAATAAATATGTACAATACATAAGTCGTCAAAAAATATGTAAATAGCAAGGCATATTTATATTTCTTAATACACACTTTAAAAAGGTTGCATATTATGTATGTGTTCATTTTGATAAGAGAAAATTAAGGGGAAAAAAAAAACGAGCACATCAGCATAATTAAAGGATGGATATAAGTTAAAAAACATTCAGAAGATCGACTGTGGCAATGTGAGTTAGCAAATGTGAATACAACTCTCGCTACATTGACGTCACTAGGGCCCGGCTGAAACATTCGTATCATAGGTACTTCGAGTTATGGGAAGTTTTCACTACAGTCTCAAGAGTTTAACACCAGTGGCTGGAAGTAGCGCGCTACAAACAGCGAAGCTACTGTAGTAGCTACGTTTTTTAGTAGTTCGTAATGTAGCATAATACTCTTTTTTAAAAAAAAGTAGTGTAGTAAGTAGTCTGATACAAAAAATAGTAGTTTGTTCGATTTCTGAAAACTACTTTTAAATAAACTTTTTTTTTAAAGAAACGCCTCCAACATCATCAAAAGGGATCAGTATATTGTCAGGGGAATACTCATCTGAGAAGGCATCATAGATGGTAGTGTGAGAGACATTCAGCTTTGAAGGGGATTTACTTACTATTACTGCTGTGGGCAGGTAAAGGGCTGTAACTGCAAATTTTTCTTTTTTTTTTTTTTTTTTTTTTTCATTTTTGTCATCTGTCGTACTTTATCTTTAAAGTATAAGCTTGTTTATTTGGTTTCCGCTGAAAAAAGGGTTGAAAAAAATGTCTAAATAGAAAACAAGCCCAAATTGTTATTATTGAAACCCAACACACATTTCATCAAATAACTCAAACATTAATTTCTGCTGGTACTGCCGTCTACCTGCCCACGGCAGAGTACCTGCTATTATAACGAAGTTATCCTTTCTTATGTGTGTGTTTTCAGAAATGCTATAGGGCTTCAGGGTTTTCGTGCGCAATTCGCTCTTCACGTTTACCACTTCTTATCAGAGTAATGACACTTTGTAGAAAAAGGATGGTTTATGTAAAGGTTTTAAAGATATTCCGGTTTATATCTGATTTATCCTTGTATTTAGTCGTTGTTTTACCAACTTTCAACATATTTTCCATGCGAAAAGTTCTCTTTTTTAGCTTTTTTCTTTTCTTTTTTTTTTTTTTAGTTTTTTTTTACTTAGAGTAAGTGCAGAGTAATAACATTGGATAAAGCAATAACAAAGTGAACGTTCCTACAATTCAGTCTTTTTCCTTTTTTAATTTTACTAAATTTTCACCGAATTACTTCAATTAATGCAACAATATTCAAAATTTAAATGTTTGCCAACTTTTGTCCAATTTAAAGCCATTCGTACTTTTACATAAAAAGAAAAAAAAAATTCTCATGAAAAACAATCATATTATTTAGGACATATACATAGTAAGGACATAGAAATAACAACCGCAGTATTAATTTTTGTTCGTAGCTATAGAATAGAAACCATGTAAAAAAACATTGAACATATCGATTTAAGGGAAACTAAATCTTTTCATGACTTGGAAAAATGTGGTATTAAATGCAACACATTTCCCTTATTCCCGATAGGAAAACGCAATGCATAATTAATGAATAGTCTAAAAGGCGGATTTTATTAATTAAAACATATCGTCGTCGTTAATCTTGTCACAATGTTACCGCATTAATTAAAACTGATAATCAGATTAATTCAGGTGCACTTGATATTAATACATATCTTCGAACTAATCCGAAACAATTCTAAAGTCAGAAAATGAATTCATAATGAAAGAAATGATTCAAACAGAATATGGCATAGTTAATATTCTCTGTAATTAGACACAAAAATAAATATTTCTATGAATTGTACAGTGGCTTCCAAAAGTGTTCGTACACCTACGACTTTTAATTAAATAAGCCCCTATCCATTGGTTAAAATTAATATTTTGGAATAGGTATGTAAATATAAAATCTATGATCGATTTTTAACAAAACTATATGGAAAAATTTAATAACATATTAAAACTTATTTTTTTAAAAATGAAAAACCAAAAAGTGCCGAAAATTTTATTTCTCAAAATTATTCGTGCACTTTAAAAAATGTCTATATATTATTGAATAATCTAACTTTTTATTAAGTTATTCTTTAGTGAAATATCATTCAACATCCACAATAATATTTGAACGTCTTCGAATAGATTTCAATGTTTTTTTTTTCTTTTTTTTTTGCAATTTCTGAGGAAGTGTTCAACCACACTTCGAGTCCTGCTGTTTCTAGCTCTCTTTTCGTTTCAAAGCCGTATTTTTGTAATCCAGCCTCTAGATATCTCTAAATATGTTACATTAAGTTTAAATCTGGCGATTAAATCTGTCTTAAAAAAGAAAGAAAAAAGGAGGAAAATTCAAAACTCGGTCTCGTATTATTAGTATTTCCGAAAAATACTTGTGTTTCAAAGGGTTGATTAGTGTTAAATCTCCCTTTTAGTTTCTTTTGGCTATTCAAATCTAGCTAGTTTTATGGCAAACCTTAGTTTAAAATGAAATAATCTCAATTCAGCTTCAGATTTGATTGGATTTGATTTGATTCGATTTAGATTTGATGTTGAATTACGAAGGGAGCCGCTGCTCCTGTAATACCAGCAAGAACCATATTTACGTTTATAGTTCTATTTATTTTACATGTTAATAAATGTTTGTTTCGTTAAATTGATAGTTGTGGTTTTTGAGACTTGTCTACAATTTTGAATTAAGTATGAGAACTTAGAACACAAATTTCGAACCTGCAAACATTGGAGCTTCCGAACGCTCAAGTGGCCTTAATAATATTAACGTGAGAAAAGTATCAACATCACCGATAGACCCGCACGAGAAAGAAAATACGAACTTAAGAAAACGCGAAGATTGTCTTGGTGATATAAGATTGTCAAGTTCAGGTTATACAGTGACATGAAGCATAGATTGGTTATGTGTTTCTCTTTATTAAAATATGTTTATAGACAAGAATTTATTTTAACTTGCCTATCTGTAGTTATTTAATAAACGCACATTATATTTATTTTGAATCATATCTGACGTTTGTCATCTAGATACCTTCAGGAAACTAAGGTGGCAGGTTTAGACAATATCTTAAATGTAAAACAAAATGAAATCCAAAAAGTTCAAAGATGGATTAAAAAATAAACTATTGAGGGAACACAAGGGAGCGGGAAATATTCTTTATGACAGAAGTTTTTACAAAACTTTAAAGAGTATTTTTATAGTTTTTAAGATTTGTTAAAAACCAATTAAGTTGTACTTAGCTAATACCTTAACAATGAGCCGTTATTATCGAAGTAATTATCATAATGATAATAGCACGAGAACTTTATTAGCAAACTAACCCACTAGGTTTTGTTGGACGCTTATAGCCTAACTTGTATTTCTTCTATATCCTAACCATAAAACAATGCCCTCCTCCTTTGGGCACGTCTTCTTGATTTACATTCAACTCTCGATAGCGCGATGTCCCAAGGGAGCAGCTAAAACGTTCGACTTATTGGAAATTCGACTTATGGGAAGTTTTCCTAACATTCTCAATATTTTGGAACCCGATGAAAGCTTCGAGATAAAGGAATATTCGAGTTATACGCTTCGAGTTAGTGAGATTCTCGATATAAAATATCAACTATTTTGTAGACTATAGCCAGATACATTTTTCGGAATATTTAGAATTGTTTTCTGTTCAAATTAAAACTAGGTGATCCTTCATTCGAAAAATCATATTGCGGCAGCGATCAGGTTTTGCAAAGAAATTCTACCGAGTTTTTTCATACTTTTGTTTTTTCAAGATAAAACATATTGCAAAATCTCAACCTTCCTAAATGTAATGCATATAATCGAAGAACACATATTCATATTTTACTGATACTATCAAGAAAGCATGAAGATCCAAACTGTGATGTTATGTTCCCTTGAATTCAAAACCACTGAATTAAGTGAACAAAATGTATTCTTCCGCATATACCTACCACTCCTACATCAATCAAATGAAATAAAAGGCTCCAACATTCAGTGACTGTGATTATCAAGTAAAAGTGATTTATTCATTTGCTGGTGCAGTGCAGAATCTTAAACGCCATGAAAAACTAAAACCTAAAACAATGATAAAGACTTAATAGGCAGAAGTGCGAGTCCATATAGCCCTTTTCAAACCAAATAGAAAGTGAGTGAATGTAGCAGAGAATACAATTTTGTACTCGTCCCAAATGCAAATTGTGCGCTAAATTTTACTTTTGCTTATTTATTTCTGCAATAAACTCGAGAAAATTCTGTTTCGCGGGCACTAAAGATTGAAACTAAACTGCTATTTAAGGAGGTTTTTGCTCACAAATGAAAAAATATATATATATATATATATATATATATATATATATATATATATATAGTTTCAGATATAAATCAACACATTTCATTTTTTATAACAGAGATTTTTTTATGATTTAGATTTCAAAGTTTTAGCTAGAAATTTTCATATCTAATTTTGCAATTGTAATATTTACGTTTATGACGCTATACATGCATATGTTTGTACACTTTTGGTATTGTTTCACACCTGTATTTGTATAAGTGACAGAAAAACTATTGGAAGTTTGTCTGTTTTGATTTGTCATTCTTTATTAAGTGTACAAGAACCACAGTGCTGAGATGACACATACCCCACTTCAACACTTAGGTTGAAAAAATCTTTACCTTATCAGTTCAAGGCTAAGCCAAAATTGATTTCCAGTTTCAAGCGAAGACTTTAAATAATATTTTTGAAATTAAAACAAATAACTGAGTTACTAACAAATTTACAATCTTGTTCTATCTGTATAGGCAGGCAACATCTGTGTTACAAAACCAGGCAGAAAATATGAGCACGTACTTGCTGTATATTGATGAATACTTACAGATAAAACAGTCACGAAAAAGAAGTTAGTAATGCAAATTTGTACCTCATCTGTACAAAACTAATGTAACAAATCAATGCTTTATGCCAATGGAATAATTTTGAAAAAAAAAAAACATTTTAATAAGTTTTCCTTGTTTCAAATTAATACGTAAAATGTACGTGCGTGTATGATTTTACGTGGTTTGTTTATTTGGGAGGGGGGACACTATATTGCAGAAAAAAGAAAAAAGAAAAAAAAAACCTTATTAACAAAAAGGGATTCAGAAGAGAAATCGAGCATCAGATCCTATTCCAAAATAGCGTTCACAATTCACGAAAATCTATAAGCAGTCTAACGATCTGTTATGTATTCTAAAATTGATAAAATTTGGGAAGTCACAATAAAACCATTCATTCGTGAGGCAAAACTGTTGTCTTCTTTTACTTTAATCTTGAGCAGTTTTTACGAAAGAAATAAAAACAAATTATTATGTATACCTCTTTTTTTTGAGTCTATGAAAGTCGTGTGATTCTTGATAAAGGTCAGTGCAATTTCATTAATGTTTTCTACCAATGAAGGCAAAACTAATATTCTCTTATGATCAGCCCCAATTTATTCCTTTAACTAACAACAATGATTTGTTTCGATCAGTTTTCTCTAAATACGTATTTTATTTAAGTTTTCAACACTTGAAAGCTCAGAAATAATAAACTGTACTCTTGAGTTTTAAAATAATTACGATCCGACATTACTTTATTATTTAAGTATAACTGAAAAAGGTGGAAAATGAGTTCTAACATTAATTTATGTGAAACTGAGAATGAATGTCATAGCGTGTTTTCATTACCTACGGCTATGCAGTAGGATTGATAAGGGTAAGTTATGCTTTAAGAAAGCTGCGGCCAAATTTTAATGCAATTTTTTAATTACACCAAGAAAAAAAAAACATCAAAAGATGAAATTTAAGAATCTGCAAGTGTTTAAAGACGCGGAATCTAAAAAGACGTAAAATCAAAACTGACGTCCAAAAGCCATTGAACATTTCCGTAAAATTAAATAAGAAACTGAAAAAAGAATACATAATATAATAGAAAATGACTTTGCCATTTCTCTTGTAACTGGGCGAATGACTAAATGTTCTACTTGGCAGAACTGTAAAACATTGAGTTGCTATTAGGATTCCTTTGGGAAGTTGTTAATGGTTTGGCTTGAGGCTCCAACGCTCAAGGAACCGATAACGAATGCAAAGGGCAAGTGGCTCTCAAGGGATATTGCCTATTCTGCAGAGTATTCCATAAAGGACGTAGGCAGTAGTTGGAAAAATATATGAGTAACAATAGGGAACTATATTGTAAAACTCAAAGGAAACTGGCAAATATTCAGAAAGTAACTGAAATTCAGCAACGCATTATTTCTAGTTTTTTATGTTTAATTATGTCGATAGGTAGACTTCTACTAATTAGAAAATAGTTCAAAAGACTTACCTGAGAATGTTTCTTAATCTTCGGAAACAATGCTCCATTCAGAGAATAGGATGCAGCTGAATTAATCCAGTGTAGGCGCGGTTAATATAGAAGTATATTATAACAATACGCCAAAAAAGCAGCACCATTTGCAAGATTAACCTTCGTGTATTTAACCCACACTGTTCTATAATATCCATTTTTTTCCATCTTTCAGGAAAAAAAAAACTATACACTCAAGAACTATTTTTATAAGAAATATTTGCAAACAAATTATTATCTGCGTTAAACGTCGTTATTGCTTCAAACTTCAAATTTAGTTTCTTGATCGAAAAATGTTCCCTCGTACATATTATCAGAAGGATTTTCTTACATACATTTCAAAATAATATGTTAACATATTTTGCACGTGTATTGCGTGTAACTTTTACCTATACAATTGAAATATTCATTGCACGATTAAAATAAAGTAACCAAAGTGACGCGAAAAGTATTAAAAAATATAGCTAATAATTTTAAAATTTTCTGTAGAAGAAAATGGATTGTTGGGGGTCTAATCTAATAATTAAAAGAAAATCAAAAATTTATTTTTCCACTATGAACACCTTCTTTTGTAATTTGCTACTGATCACGCTTCTACAACTATGCTTGTTGCGTTATAGACCAAAATGGTATCACAAGTAGTTTAGCAGAGGTTCAGTTTTGCTTTCATTGACCTTGAAAGTCGTAGGATCAATATGTTTTCCATCTTAAGTAGGAGCAAACCCAACCTGGCAGCGTCGTATTGCTGTGATTAGGATCTGAGTAGTATTCACTATGGACAAGCTAGGAAAGGCTTGCCCCAACTATAGTTTATCAGATATCCGATTGGGAACTCGTTCGCATAAAAAATGCGCACCAAATCATATAGTCCTTGCGGTTTGGGGCCAGCAGTTGCTTCTTTCCTCGTCTAGCGGGAGACTTGCCGTAATCTGCTGCTGCTAGTTGGGAAATAACAACTTTGTTCTCAATAAAACTGTGGGTTAGAGAGGTTTAGTTCCGGTGTTGAACTCAAAAGAAGTTGAAATCTAAAAATATTTGTACCACTGTGTAGCAAAGTTTAAAATGTAAAACAACTAAATAGTAAATTTATAACGCACCGAAATCGCTTATAAGTCACCGAAATCACCGGAGAAGTTTTTTCCACAGATTTTATTGAAAACATCACAAAACAACAATTTGGTGGACATTTTAATGCAAGTGTAGAATATCAAGTAGCTGTTCTACAATTTCAATTTTTACGTGAACTTAGTCCATCAATGATACTTTTCCCTTCCTTATCTTTCTTCGAAGTTTTGACTTAAAATCATTATGTTACACTATACAGATGGAATTAGTAATCGAGCAAAACCAACATATCCAACATATTTAGCAGCAATCAAAAATATCATGTTGTGATGATTTTTTTAAGTTGAGAAAATATATATATATATATATATATATATATATATATATATATATATATATATATATATATATATATATATATATATATGTTATATAACACAACATAATACTGTGTCAGTTTAAAGTCAAATGAATCGTTAACCCTTACAGCAGTATTACTACATGAGCAGGCAAACAAAATTAAAAAAAAAAAAAAGAAAACATATGAAGAAATCAACCTATAACTATAAAGCTGCACATTTTCTACTTTCCCTTGGAAAAAAGATGGCTAACTCACAATGGAGACGAAAAAAGAAAACGAAAATGTCGAAGCCGGGTTGAGCAGCCATCGGAGGTGGCAAGCAAGTAATTTTGTGAAAAGCTTAGTGTCTACTAGGTATGTTGTCTCGCCTGGCAAAAAAGATGCTAGGGGAATGATGCGACGAAGATATTATATGTTCTTGTATTTGCATGAGATTCCGTTTCTTTTCCTTTCGCTTGCATTTTCTTTACTGTGTTTTACTGGATACATTTGTGTTACTTACGAGCCTCATATATGTATGGAGTGATATTTTTATTGGATAAACATCTATTTGCATTTCCTCGGCAGGCACTATTATTTATAAATCGGAAATGAATAAACTGTAGTTCTTTGCTGAAATAATCCGAGCAAGTTTTCGTATGTTATATATTTGAAAGACCAATTAACTTCGACATAAATAATATGTTTTGTTTTTACTTTTAATAAAATATGAATATTAAGTATGACATTTCTCTTACGAAAAACGCAAGTGTAGAATCTCCTACTTTAAATGCTCTTTAGAACTTGTTAGATATTTTATATACTGATTTATCTCAATCAATGCGATGAGCTATATCATTCAGAATGCGGATCACGATTAAGTATGTATTGTTTCAAGTTACACAAGAAATGTCCAATTCAACGCAAATACACTCTGTAGCAAAAAACCTCAAGAAGTTGTTAAAACCAAACAACAATTTTCATCCGAAAGAACAACATGGATATAAGAAAGAGATTAAAAGTGAGTAAATGCAAAATGGTCACTCTTAATAAGAAAAATTCCAAATGATTGGTGGTTTTAGTACCCTGTCTAGCCACATCAAGCGAGAATGTTCAAAGTGATACGAGCTAGCATTGCGACACAACATTTTCGTACGATGTGCCACGTGATATTGTATCAGTGGTACTGTAAACGTAACACTAACTCAATCAAACTCCTAAACTGCCCGACTTACCGGATACGCAATTGCAGTTACACTCTATCTGTGACATATCATACAATCTAGCAGGCAGATAAGGGGATAAGATGAAAGGAGAAGTCTAACAACTTGCTGTGTGTTAACGAGTATTATCCAGTTAAAAATGACTCCTGGGAGCTCTGCCATGTGAGCAAACACAAGTGACTGAAGTATGACACACACGAAGCATCACAAACATACCGTCAAGCTGTCATAGTGTTGAGGATTAATATTAAGGGTGACCATGTACTATATGCATGGTATCCGGTAGTATCATCCCAGCTACAGGTGTGGTTTGCCTCTGAAAACAAAGGCTTGATAAGGGATTTCACGATGTCGCCTCTTTTTGCCGCAGTGTAGTGTTCGGCCAACCGAACGGATCCAGATCGTATTTTAAAACGAATCCTGATTCAATTTGCGCAACGATGACAATCGTGTTCATTTCTGGAGACTTAGTAAACTCGTAGCAGCATACCCCACTCACAGCTGGGGTAATATTATGGTGTCATATTGTATACGAGTGATAGCTGTGCCTAATATTAATCCCCTTGCCAGGACAGCCTTACGTTTTGTTTGTTTCCTGCTTCAGACACATGTGTTGGCATTCATAGCGGGCTTTCAAGGCGCCATTTTTAACTGGAGAATACTCCATCACACACAGCAATGGTGTCCGGGGGCTTCCTCTTGCACAATATATCCTCTTTTGTCTGATCTATATCTTAATTTGTCAGTGATTGAAACATATATGGTATGCCTTTGGATCGTTTATGAGTTGTATCGAATCAGTGGTACCTTTGTAACGACACGTAGGATATCAAATGAGACTATTATGCCTCAATATTTGTTTGTATTGCCCCGTACATTTACGTTAGAGCTAGCTAAATTAGGTACCAAACCTCCATTAAATTGAGATTTTCCTTGTAATGAATAAATTCGTCATGTCGAATTAAAGTCCCATAAAAATTTAGTTAACATCATTCTCAAGAACTTTTGAGTGAAAATTTATTTATTCTTTCTAAAGACGATTCTGAATTTCTTCTAAATAAACTTGGGAAGAGCTTTGCCAATGATTTTGATTGAAGATTTCAATATCAACTTTGCAGATGATAAAAATATACCATTAGTTAAATTTTAAATACATGATTTAATTTAAAGATGTCCAATGATTTCAATCTTAGCACAACGATATATCAAATTAGAATTGATGCAATATTTACAAGATATTTAAATAGTTTTGATTCGAAGTTTTTTATTTCGTATTTTTGTAACCATAAACCTATAGTATCAGTTTTGGAAGACAATAATTATAATATGATAGTCAAGGTGTAAAAAAATATGATATTTATGAAAAGAAAATAAAAAAAATGGCATTTTTTTATTTAAATCAGATTTTTTTTAAATTTAAATATGATTTAGTTGTTTTTTTTTTCTCAAATTATACCCCACATTATCTGGCATTCCTCAAAATTCGAATTTGCCGGCTTGCTGGTCAATGTCATGACATGTCGGCAAAATAGGGGTAATACAGTAAATTGATTACAAGGAAAGTTCAGTATGTATATTGTTTATTATTTTTATGCATTTAAAACTGAATAACACAATTTAAGAGTTTATTTTCAAATGTTTCCTACATCTGAATCGACATTTACTTTATGAACGAACCTTAATAGACTATCGCAAAATGTATATAACTGATGTACGGATTGCTGATAAACGTGAAAACTAGAATGTAGCTGATTTTAAAAACTATAAATTTTGATTTTTGAAGCTACAATTAATTTAAATGAAAATTAAACACACACACTCTACTACACGCGCGCACGAATACATCAAATTTTTTTTGTAGTTTTTAGTTTTCACTCATGTCGGCAGTCTCACGACGGCCGATTTTTTTTTCTTTTATTTATTTGTTTATTTTATTTATTTATTTAATTTTATTATTATTATTATTTTTTTTTTTTTTTGCGTCTTGGTCATATACTGGTTGTTAGCTTTTTGCACGAGCTTTCTTATTTGGTTTACGTTGAAATAAGAGCGCAAAAAAAAAAAAAAAAAAAAAAAAAAAAAAAAAAAAAAGACCAATTCCAAGGGTTCCCTATTGTTTGTATTGAAGTCAAAACGCATTTCTCCAAATATCTCGAAAACTTGATTCTGCCGATACCATTGTTTACCTACACTCATCAGTACTTGTTCATCAACCGAAAGACTAACCTGAATAAATATTTTTTGCGCCTAAGTAAATATATTTTCCTAAACACACTTTTTTTGGGGGGAATTTGTTTTACACATCTAACGTGAGCTGGGGGCTAATTATCACCTATTTGCAACTGAATCATGCTGAACACTTCCATACTTCTACATCATCAGTATTATAGTGCGACCGAGAAGAAATAGCCGTTTTTAATCATATTAGAAAACGTTCCTCTCTACATCGCCCCTTAACGAAAATGGAGACTTCTGAAATGGGACGGGGCCAAGGGTCAACTATTCGCAGTCAGACTTTAGTATCAGTACAGCAAAAAAGCTAGTATTCTATTATGAGGCAATCTATCTAGTGATGTTATTTCACCCCCGGTCTACTAATTAATTTGGAAGTGTAACTCGTTAGCAGCTATTTTTTTTTTATTTGGACTAAATGTAATAGTTCTAAAACAAATTATAATTTATAGTTTCAAATTCAGAAAAAAGCCCAATGTTTATTGCAATTTTTATTGCAATCAATCTTTGTTTACATTATAAGATAGGGTGGTCAATGTAAAATTTTTACATTTACTAAATTTTTTTCTGCTCTTTGAATCTGTTCTTTCTATTACTATGAAGCTGTTTTAAAATGTATTTAACACGTCTACTGACAATAAACAATTTACTTTATCCAGAGGTAATTAAAAAAAATCGTATTTATATACAATAAGAGTTAGTGTATTATATATTCATTTACAGTGAATGTAAATGATGTGTATAGTATCATGAGTAAAAATTATGTAATACATAAGCAGAAAACAATGTAACGTATATTAATATTTTAAGTTTAGAAAAAATTAAAAAAAACATTATATTAGATTCAGATGCGGTTTTTCAAATGTTTATGTATCTTAAAAAAAAGAAAAAAAAAGTTAAAGACAATCTTAAAAACTAAACAGAGAGCAGCGTCGCTTGCTTAAAGTTAACCATTGTTACATATTAAAAAAAAATAATTAAAAAAAATACAAAATAAATTTTTTCCCCCAACTCCTAAATAACTGAAAAAAAAACTGCAATAAACGGCGTGTATTCTAGTTCATCCTAACCGTAAAGCTGATTTCTAAAACTGAGTGACAAGAAGGATCAAGCATTATGGGAATTTCGTATATGTGTGTTGATTACCGGTTTTATGTGATTTAAACAAGAATTCTGGAATGCAACTAATTAAAAGATTGCAATATATTTCTATACTAAAAAATGCACATAGCTTGTATGTGGAATAAAAAAGGATTTTGTCATCTTTAAGGAAAAGGAGAGAAAAAAAGAAAGAAAAAACTGATAAAAAACCGGGAACCTCTCCAATTTAATCAAGTTTCTCTGTTCATAAAAATGCGCTCGGTTTCCTTCTACATGTAAATAATTTATGGACTGACATGAAAGTTTTACGTTATTTTTTGGGCAAATCTTTTGAAGAAAGTAGAAATGTTTTAGGCGTATATACCTACCTCTTTTTTTTAAAGCAAAACCAGGGTTTGATATGCATTCTTTTTGAAAGCATGAGTAATTTTTTCCTAAAAAATTCGATTAGAATAAATCAATTATATAGAAAAAAAACATTTTATTGATTTAGTATGAAATAATACTTAACACTTTATCATTGTCATTCTATGGACTTTAGTTCTATTAAATTGAAGTTTAATATTAACCATACATGAAGGTCAACTATTTACAGGTAAGTTGACAAGATGATAAAAGTAGAAAATAATTTGAAAGTATTTTGGCGAAAATAAGTTACTAACTGCGTTCGAAATCACGAAATTACGTAACTGAAATCGCATGGAATGTAAAAAAAAAATGTTTGGACTTTTATTTAGTTTGTCATTGAGGAGGTCGAATTTGAAAATACATTAATGTCAATTGGAAACGGCTTTTGTAAATGCTTTATGTCTAAGTAGTTTTTAGAAGGAGTGAAAACAACGCAAATACTACTTTAATTATTTTTGTAGGGACAATATTGCTAAACATAAAGTCTAGAAACTTAACAACTTTTTTTTTTAAGCCTTTAACATTGATTGCTTTATATGAAGTAGATTTCGATACCTGTTCAATTCAAGTAGTAAAAAGTTATTTGTTAAAATTAATTCACAAAAGATTGAACGTATACAGAACTATTAGTTTTTAGTATATATTTATGAACTATATATATATATTAGTGAACTTGTATTTAATAAAAATATATCAAAAATGATCAGTTGGTTACATTTTTACTAAAAAAACAACGTAGGTAGTTAAAATAAGAATATCTTTTAATAAAAATGGTAAATATAAAACCTTTAGAGTTAGCCATTCAGATGTCATTTGTTTTGAAATGATCAATTCAAGCCTTTACAAATTAATTCTAAGGATAGATAGCAAGAAAAATGCTAATTTAAGTCCCAGATAAATTTCCTAAGCCCTTTCACTTAAGATTTTTTTTTTTCTGTTTCTTTTATATAGTACCGTAAAATGGTCCAACAATGGGTCACTTTTGGATGTTCTCAATGAAAATTCCGTGTGTGTCTTTGATTTAGAAATTCGAGGAGTTTAGCAATGATAGCTATTCATCTCATCTTTCAAATGAAATGTATTAAAAACATTCTAAGTTGGAACGAAGAGGAAGGTTTTTTTTTTTTTTTTTTTTTTTTGTCCGGGCCTTTTCCCCTACTGGGTACAACTTTGAGCCACCTCATTTTAACCTAGAAATCGCAGTGAAAACTTGATCTGGCTTGTTGTTGTCTGAGACTACATGTTGTCATCTGCTTGAAACTGTATAAATATTTTTTTTTATTTCATCATTTACCTTTTTTTTTATTTTTTTAAGACTGAATCATCACGTGTCGTTTGAATGATTAATAAAGTTCGACATGGTAAACGTAGGTATATTATTTGTAACTGCCTTGGTTTTGACATAGAAACATTTAAAAACTAGAAAAATCTCATCAACTAAAGGCTAGGTTCATATACATAGGTGTAATAAAATACATAGGTCTGACAAATTTTAAACGATATAAAAAGAAATTTAAAAAGTAAAATGCGAAATGACATTTTTTATCCCAAATCTCATCAAAATAAATATATTTTTTTAATTATATGTTTGTATTTGGTTCGACTTTCAGTCTGCACCTTCTTCAAAAACTCCTAGTACGGGCGCATGAGTACGTGCGATAGGGAGACCCCCAAGCCTTATTCTGTCTCTTTTTGCCATGATTTACAATAAATAACACAAAATACGACGAAAGCATCCCTACAGAGAATAAAATGCCAGACAAAATCGTAAAAAATAGGTTTCCCATTGTTGTACCCCAACATTCTCATTTTCGTAAATGTTGAGCGCTTGTGAAAACTACGAAATATTTTGAGTCAACAAGCGGCTTAATTCATAAATTACAAATTAATAAAACAAATCTGAACTTACCAGATCTTGGAAACAGTGTAAGTGGTCTCCGAAAGGAGACGTTTGGCTCTTCCATGAGTGAGTCGAATAACGCGCTAAGAACGACTAAATTATCTAAGACTTACGAAAACAATGGAAATCTCTGATGAATCGTCTTTAACTACTTAAATTGTTACACTACCGGGTGATTTTTTGGAGTTCTATAAGTTCGAAAAGTAGGCCACTAGAGAGCTAAATCATCGCCACGGCAACAGTGACCCATTCTTGCCCCCTTGCCATTCATTACAATATTTTCAGATGCAAATCATAAGCATTATAAAGCATCGCAGAAAAAAATATATACTGGAGTAAATAATAGTTTTTATGCTTAAAAAATAAAAATAAATTTACATATGTATAAAAAGCATATTAAAAAAAAAAAAAAAAAAAAAAAAAAAACAATTTTCGTTTTTTCCATGTTTTCACGTCATGCCCGTAGCATAGGCTTCCAGAATGGTTACTTCTTGTGAAAACATTTTTTTTTTTTTTTTGTGCCAAAGGATCGTGTGAACGTGCCTTTAACGTGATGTATAAGTTCCGAATGAAAGCTTCCACTTCCGATGCACAAAACTACTGGTAAGATTTAATCAATGGTTACTTTTCTGTCTCTAAAACCCTCATGTGGGGATTGCAAGTTAACTCCCCCCCCCCACCAAAAAAAACTATATTTGCATTATCACTAAGAAAAATTAAGTTTTCAAAAATGAGTACACTCATGCTTTCAAATTTTCTTTAAACCTTTTGTTTCAAATAGGAGTTCCCATATTTTCAAATAGTGTACTGAATGAGTATATTACTCGGGTAAAACTCAATTTTGGAATTATTTTTAAAAACGAGCAAGCACCTTAAAAATGAGCGCATGTTGATTTGAGTATTTGATGAGCATTGAAATGTTTTAAATTTGAATACCATATAGTACACATACATAGTTGGAGGCAAATTGACACTGCTATATGTTCACATTTAAATGTTTTCGTCATTTTTGAGATTGTGATTTTTAGAGTGTAGAAAGTAAATTAGGTGTCATAAGCACAATATTATATTGAAATTTTTGAATATTTAACTAGCGATGTTAAAAAATTATATAGCGGGAAAGTCGCCACGTCTGAAAAAATCTCCTCTGTAACATCAAAGCAGAAGTAATTTTTCACCGAACTGTTGCCTGCGTTCCCGATGTTTTTTCACAATTTTTTTCCGTGTAATGAGTTTGTTTGAGTTGATTTTTGTGGTTTAAAAATCAAATTGAATGCGTCATCTTTCTTGTCGGACTATCCCATATTTTGAATACAGTTTAATTCCTTTAAATATGCTTTCAAACATATTTCTCCTTGAAAAGTCCTAAAACGGAGCCGACAAAAAGGGGAGTTAATGTTTTTATCGCCTTTGTCTCTACTTTAAAAAAAAGCTACTAATGTATAGTTAAAATATCAGTTTTTAATTTTAGTATCTAAACATCTTGTAAAATTGAAACGTTCCATGGTCAAATTATAACTTTTCTTGATATTCATCTTTGGATTAGACAAAACGGTTTAATAAAAAATATTCTTCAGTCATATATTTCAAACATTTTGACATTGTATTTTTGAACCGTAACCTAAAATACTTAAGTGTCAGGTGTATAATTCATCCTTTGTTTAAAAGTAATTTACGGTAGCAGAATGAAAAACGAAGTCATGTAACAGCATAGGCCATACATAACGATCTCAAACTGCTTGGAGTTTGTCCAAATGAAACTATCTTTACGTTTAAATGTATAAGAAAAAATGACCATTTGTTATAATTTTCTCAAAATACATTTAAATATTTTAGCCATTTTCGCGTTGGCTTCTTTTCTTTAAATTTGTTTTTAAACCTTTCAGAGTATATATTTTACGATGTTATCAAACGTTTTGATGTTGAACAAATATAGAGTCATTTGGCATATGGGTGTACTTAAATAAGTCCTTTGGCAAGTTTTGACATGATTATAATATTGAACCGTTAAGTAAGAGTACTTTGTGCAATGTTAACATTTTTAACGATCTAAAATAATGCATAACCTAAAGTGTCGGGACCAAAAATGCTCACATTGTAATTCCCAGTATTATGAACTTATATTTAATCGATATTTGTGACTTGATAATATATTTATCTTACAATTTTAATGCTTTTGCATGTGTTTATATTGTTAGAAATTACTTTACAGATAAGTTATCAAAACGAACGCGGAATATGAATTTAATGAGCCCGTCTCTATTTATGAAAAAAAGAATGTTGTGGTTCAAAATATAAGGTTCTAAAAATTGCTGTTAAGTTTCAGGCAATACAATGTTAAATACATTTTTTGCGTACATTTATTTTTTAGTTGATTTAACAGCAGAAAGAAGTCAATTAATGCTTTCAGGTCAGTGCGATTCAAATTCTTCCTTTTGTCACCCAAAATTTTATTTTCATTTGTGTTACTATTTCCTAGTATAATATTAACTATTGTTGGAGAAAACAACAACATAAAAGAAGAATAATCTTCGTGATTTTTTTATGTGGCGAATCTTTACAATTCTTCGACCGACACTGTAAGCAACAATTATTCGATTTCATCTTTAGTAAGTCCGCGACTACGATGTGTCATATCGTTATTTAGAAGAGTTTTTCGCTTTCAGAAACATGGCCATCGATTTCTGACGAATTCTTCGTTCGACACAGTACGCAGCAATTCATCGGTTTCATTATTAGAAGTCCGCGAGTACGATACGTCATATCGTAAACTTAGAAGAGTTTCTAACTGCACACGTAAAAATACCAATCACTTGAAAAACAACATATGCACTCTAACGTGCAGGATGTAACACTACATGCACGTTAAATGCATTTTTGAATCCATTGGGAAACCTGGAGTCCTATTTTTTTTTAAATGTAAACCTTAAAGTGGCCACTACTGTTGTGTTTACCTTACTGGTATTTCATTAATTTTTTTTCTATTTTCCCTTTTTATTGATGCACAAAATAACTGTACTTGTTAAAACTTTCAATTAAATCTGAAATGTGCATTGTGCTATATGGATATCATATTTCACCCAACCGGTTATTCAAAACGCAAATGCTCTTATTGTTCAGAAACAATATTTTCTACCTCACTCTAATCATTATTTGAACTAAAACAATCGTGAGTCCAGGACCTGTTCTTTAAACAAATTGTATAAATTATATAAATTCCTTTGAAACTTTTTTCCAAGCTGGTCAAAACATGTTCGCGTCTCCGTTTTGGACCACGTAACCTACACCTTGCGCTTACTTATCAATACGAGTCTTGTTTGGTAGTGCTGTTGGATTTTTTTAAATTCTTTCACACCACTGTTGAACAAAAAAATGAACCGATTCGAAACTTACGTAAAGTGCATTCGCACAAACCACTATCGTTCCGATTGACACACTGTGTTTACGCAATCGCATTTTTCAAAAGCTGCACTCATTATTTTTGTTCGTAGTTGAAGAGGACAGGAGGGGCAGAAAGTAAATCACATTCGGATACTTTGTCTTCTTCTTTCTTTCACTAGTACCTCCACTAAAATGTAAAACAAAAAACAAAGTCAAGATTGAAGTTTTTTTTTTTTTTTTTTTTTTTTTGCATTGTGATGAAAATTATTCACTATAACGTATCGAAGATTCATTTTTCTGGGAAAGGTTTATTAGTTATTGTTTTGGCTTTTAAAAAAAGTATTTGGTTTTATCTTAAAGTAAAATTTATGTTTTTAATCTTGATAGTTGTTTTTAAAAATTATATTCTGTTAAAGATTCTAAATCGTTTCTATACCTATCCAACTGTGTCTAATTGCATGGAAATAAAAACAAATATCTCAAGTTTTGAACGTTTTCAGCAACTTAGCTAAACTAGATCCTAGATAAAAATAAATAAAATTTGAGTAAATGTTTTTCCGCAATTAATACGAATCCTCGATTGATCTCTGAACCAAAAATTGTTTTGTCAAAAGACAAATATTATTTCTCCACACGAACTTACATTATTAAACCGAAATAATTATTTTAAGGATGCGAATGCCACAACTTGCAAACTACTTACACACGTTTTTTTGACATTTAAATGAAAAATAAAACACTAAAAAAATGAAGATAGTATAAAATATGGATTATTTTATTAGAAACGTTAGTTTTTTGTTAACTTCGGAAAGTGACGTTAGCGATAGGTTACTTTTTTCAGATAGTTCAATTTGTTAAAGGATATTTCTTACTTTAAAAGCAGTATCTTACAGTCTTGGAAAGAAATTACTTATTATTGTTATTTTTGGCTTTGAAAAAAAGAAGAACATGAGTAGAAATAAAATATTGAGTACGTTAAACACGAATTTAAAAGTATACTTTTTTGCGTAAAGTAAAAATTAAGAAACTGAAACTCCCCCTTACAGTTACGGTTTAATACATTCTTCGGTTAAAAAAAGGAACGAAGGAAAGTTATTTCAAAAATAAAAACATATGACTACAGTTTAATTCATCCTCAAAAGTTTTTTTTTTAATTATTACTTACACTGCAGTTGGGGCAAATTAAATCTGGTAGCATTGTGAAGGCTACATAGATTGTAATCACATCCAATAGGCGATATCGGAGTTAGTAGTAACAGTTTCAACAATTTTTACTTTACCATAAGATTTGAACTGAATTAAAAATATTTAGGGTATCATATCATTAGAAAAAATCTTAAGTAATACATTCATAAAACAACTATTATTATTGTTAACGTGTTCACAACATAAAATGAATTATGCGTAACCTCGACATTTGTCACAACTTGCTCCTTAGCGGGGCTTGTACTGACATGCTTTGGGCTCATTGGAACATTTGAGCAACCAATTAAACGTGACATTTTAAATCAAAGTAATCGAAATGTATTCATTTATAACTTCATAAATACTATCATAGATATCATTAATATATTCATTTATAATTTATTATTACATTATTAAAGCTTCTATGTTACTTTAATGACACTGTAAATAAATGAAAATAAGATAGTTTAACTATTAACACTTATAAACTGCTTTTTAGAGACACTTAAGAAAACTGTATTGTTAGAAACGAAATAAACTCTATTGATCTTTGACTCGGTTTACAGTTTTTGCACATCAATAGACCTGCCTATTTTTATAATTACTTATAATCATCGCTTGTTTCAGCATTTGATTTTCAGTTAATACAAACAAAATGAGTTTTTTTTTAGCAATCACATTGCTTATTGTTCTCATTTGACTGTTTTCAATTCCTATGATTTTATTTTCCCTCCACCTGGCTCTGCAGCACCACCGTCAAACTACCTCACGATGCTGCTCCTCTAGCTAAAACCGTCTCCAGGTTGTGTTCATATCCTACACACACACGCATACATACGCACACATACACACACACACATACATACACACATACACACACGCGCGCACACACACATACACGCAAGCACACATACACACATACACTCGCATACATACACACACATACACACACGCACACATACACACTCTTACACACACGCGCACACGCACGCATGCACACACGCGCATACAAGCACGCGCACACACACACACAGATACAAACACACTCGTCTACATACACACACACTCGTGATTGCGAAAAACATAATTCCAGATGTCAAAACTCACTTGTTTTTTATACATTTGACACGAGTCGATATTTTCCCTGTCATTCATTGCTTCCAGTCTTCTTCGGGGTTAAAGACTTTGCTTGCATGGCTCATTGCAAACGAGCAATTTTCATCATTTCAGAGTTGTCTGATTTTGGAATCTTATTTTTTTCAAAAACGTTATTAATCAAACTTAATGCAGTTTTTTGCTCCTCCAAAGTTTCCTTGTTGAGTCTTTTTCCGTTAATTCGTTTTTTGCATTATCCTGCCTTCCGTTCTTCTTGAACTTTCTTTCTTCGAGGTGCGCTTATATGAATAGTATATTTCAAACATTTACAAGTTGAACTTACGAGGTCCCAGCTATAGGTTTCTGTCTTATTTCTGTAAGACTATCCGCGGATCCATTGCTGATGTAAACTGTCACACTATCTTAATCCTGCCATTTCGCACAATTTTTTCTGAAGTAAAAAAAAAAAAAAAAAACTGCAGTACCAATTATGCCGGGTCAAGTAGTGACACTTCTAGGCTTGATCACAACTAGCCCCAACTTACTTCATTTGAACTTCATTTATTAGTTTCCGAAATTTTGTCATGTTTGGCAAATGAAATGCATAGAAAATTTGCTAATTTGGTTTCCGCAAAAAGAAAAGCTCGAAAAAACGCCCAATTCCAGCATTTTCCTACAGTTTGTATTGAATGCAAAATGCGTTTATTCAAATGTGTGTATGTACCAAGACCAAATTTTGTACCTGTATGGCACTAGTGCATGAAATTGTTTACATTATATTAAAAATGTAAACAACGCATTTTGTTGGACACAGAATATGGCACTAGTCCATGCAATTGTTTACATTATATTAAAAATGTAAACAACGCAGTTTGTTGGACACAGCATATGTACACGAATGATTGTACACATTTTTCTTCTTGCGCTTTGAAAGAGAATCGACATTTTGTTTTCATCGATTATAAAACGTTAAATGAAAGGAACGTTTATGCAGGCTGAATTTATTTTAAAACTGTACTATATTTCTTAATTTAATTAAAAGTTATGTTTCTCTTAAATTCGTTATTTCAGAACAACTTACAGAGTTTCTTTCAATGCCCTATGTGTTCAATTTTAAAAGATGGCAGATAGTACACATTTCCATTGTATCAAAATATGAGAAAATCATATTTTTTATCAATTTGAAAATAAGCTTTAAAGATATTTTAATATAAACTTCAATTAGCAAAAATAATCTTCTTCTGAGAAAACTATAGTTGAGCTGCGAGTATAATGTACGAGTGGAGGATCACTGTTAAGTGTTACGTAATCCAAACAAGTTCATGCTATGGAAACTTTTCAATAGTAATTCTTTTTTTTTTTCTTTTAATTTAAAAATGCAAATTAATACGGATTTTTTTAAAATAATATTCTTATTGGTGTTCTTAGATTTCAGTATATATATATATATATATATATATTTTGCTCTATTATTTTCCAAAGTGAACATTTTTTTAACGATAAACTACTGATACAGATCCTTTTTTATTCTTTGATATTACAGTATTAATTGTACTGAAAGTTTTTGGGCTTTTTTAAGCACAAATGAATTTTGCAGTTATAGAAGACTTGTATTTGAAATGAATTCTCTGCAAAAAAAAAAAATAAAATAAAATAAATTTTAAAACAACGAAAATCACCCTTCTCTACATAGCAGGTGAATAATTTTTAATGTACTAAAAAAATGACGCACATATGTTATTTACTACTCCGGAGATATGACTTATTTAATCTCCCAATTTAAAAAGCGTCAAAAATACAGACTTAAAATAAGGAGCGGCAACACCCCGCTACTCACAGAATACGTTTTGTTGTTTTACCGAAGGACAAATGTATTCGCTTAAAATTGGTACCTAGTTCAGTTCAATTGGTTGAAAAATAAAGATATTAGGTATGTTTTTCTAATTTAATTCCAAAAGGTGACTCTAAGGAGTGGACAAAAACCGAAAATCTCCTAAGCGCGTTTTTTTTCATTAAAATAATCTATGAAAAAAATAGTTTCAGCTTATCTGATCGATCTCTCTTTGTAAAAAAAAAAAAAGGACAAAATCCGAGACATGTCGGCACGGCCGAAAATTTAGTTTTGATGTTTTGAAGTGGAATGGTCCTACGTTGACTTTTTACTTCAAATTTTATTTAGCGCAAAGCATATTTGATATTTTTCTATGTTAGTTGAATTAATTAACCAACGTTTTAATGCAAACAATTTGCAAATTACTACAGACGCGTGTTTTGTTGTTACAATGAACACTTTTTTCAATGCAAAGACGTGTGAGTTTTTGATTGAAAAATAATCCTAGGAAATAAAAAAAAAAATTGAAACACATTGCAAAGGAATTTGCCATTTTTGTGCATTAAAACCTTGGTTAATTGTTTTATTTCATTTTCAAGAACAAATGCTTTTATTCGTTATTTTTTTTATGTATTTAAACTTTTACAAACATATTTCATTTATTCCTTATGTTATTTCAACTGCTGTTTTAAATATTTTGAAACAAATTGTTTAATACTAATCATCATTTTTATGTTTCGAGTAGTTTTAAATGGTATAGATTTTTCTAAAATTTACAATGTTCTATCAGTAACACAAATTGTAATTTTTTTTTTGTTAAAATGTTCCATTCCTCCCAATAATCTTCAATTTATAGTTATACATTCTAAAGAAGTTATTAAGCTCTAAGAAATTCGAAAGTTATTTTTGTCATTTAAAATGTTGTGTTGCATCATGTTTGTTAAGACCGAGATCTCGGAAATCATTCTTGATTAAGCATAAAGTTCATGTTTCGGTTTCTTTTAAAATCAATGCAATTTCAAAGAAAATATTTTTTTCCAACCTTTAGAAATGAAAGCGGTTCTTTGGTTTGTCAAATTTGGATGTTTCAAAATTGTATTTTGTATTCAGCGACTGGCTACGCACAAATAATTCGCCTCTTAGTAAAAAGTTAAAAGATAAAAATATATTCAGTATTTTTAATTTATCGTTGTTTAATATTATTGTAAAGCTTAGTCTTCAACTATGTTTTTTCACCTAAGAAATTTGTATTTTTCTCTACATCTTTAATAAATCCATAACGCAAATTTTTGTGTCAATTAATGTTAAGCAGTTAGACAATAAACTGAACAGAAAATCAACCATAAACCTTTGTAGTCAAAATTAGTTGTTCAGACTTAGGTATTGGTAAGGTATACAAAGACGAATCAGGAAAGAGTTTTGAGTAAAATACCGACAGGAGCCGGCTATACTGCGCTATAGGGGGGGGGGGGTACTAGAGAGTTTCCATACTATGACAGTTTGTGACAAGAAGACGAATAACGATACACTGTAAAAACGATTCAGAAACGTTCCTGGAAAATAATTGGCAGCTGACGTGCCAAATTTCTTCCAGTAACATATCTTACAAAAGCCAGGATTTTTTTCCGCTAAAATTCAGTAACCTTTCTGAAATTTTCCTGGAAACCTCCTGAAATATTCAGAAATCTTCCTGTTTAAAGCCAGTCGTGTCTCTGGAACTTTAGAATATGATGTAATAGCTTGGTACTTTCATGCATTTTCAGGAAAGCTCCAAAAGCAGTATTGCTAATATGGCCAAAGCTAAGACAGAATTGCACAATCAAGTATTAAGAATTTTACTCGCGTGCAATTCTAGTAAAGCTACGAAGTCCATTAACTAATTTGGGCCCTTTGGACGCTTTACCAGTCTAGACCAGCCACAGCCGAAATGAAGTCGATACACTTCATAAAGACGCTTAGTTAATCTTTAAACTGGGAGCTAAAAATATTTTTACAGCAGTGAGAAGTCTGAATTCGTGCAACTTGTATCAATTCAGGAAACTTTTTGACGATTATACTTGATTTTTCCAGGAAGTGGATAAAAACCACTGAAATCCCGGAGTGTTACGCGGAAATACTCATTAACGTTTCGGAATTTTTTTACTAAAAAAAAACTTGGTAAATGTGATCAATTATTCAATATTTATCACATTTACCGGTTAATTTATACAATACCCGACTCGTGATGGGGAATACAATAAATTTGAATAGTTTAGTAGAGTTCTGTAAAGTTTAATTCCAAAAAAAGAATATTTTCAACACTAAAAAATACTTTTACAATTAAAACAAGGTTTGATATCTATGAAAGCATACAAAAATATTTCAATCAAAAAAAGTAATTAAATTCGTTTTGGTTTACTTTAAATAAATATCTTAACACAAACAAATTAGATGATATTTCATAAATTATTATCGTAAACCTCGCAACGGGAGGGGAAGGAGGGAGCTGTACAACACAGATTACACATTTCTAGAGGGGGGGGGGATTAACCTCAAAATAGTCACAGTTTATAAAACAAAATACAAACATTGCAATTCTGATAAATTTCCCCCAAATCAATCTTATATTGCCAGCAGGGGTTGCCAGCACGGCATCAGAAATACAGTAGAACCTCTTTAATCTGTACAAATAGGGGATAAAGGTTATACAAATTAGTTAAAGTACCGTTGCAAAAAATAACTGAAAAACTGAGACAAGGTACATTAATAAACTACTATACGCAATAAAAATTGTGTTTTGAAATCAAGAGAATAAAACATAAAACTGAAGAATTTGTTTTTAAATGCATAACAAAAAACAAAATATACCCTACATAGATTCATTGTTACGCTAAATTGTATTCTATTTATGGAGTGTACATTTAAATGGCTGTGCGGATGACTCAAAATCCAGTTTAACATAGCTTAGAATAGTGAGGGGTTAATGTATTGAGTTGAAATTAAAATCCTATTAACATGGTCAATAATTGCGCACATGCAGAAAACAGCATTTGATATAAAGACATAAAGCCCTCGTCGCGAAGAGATACTACACGTCATATAAAATGCCAAGTAGCTGAGCAAACTGAGCAACAATTTTTGGCAAAGTATCGACTTTTATTACATTCTCCATTACGAGTCGGGTATTGTATAAATTAACCGGTAAATGTGATAAATAGTCTTTTTACCTCAGTCCTTTTATATCAGCAATAGATCAGCAAAGGATCAGCATGTGTGAAAAGTGCGTGATGGTGGTCGCCGGATTTTTGGCCTATGCTAAAAACGACAACTGCCCCTCTGCATATATTTAGTTTTAATACAGGGGTGCCCACAGCCCACAGAGGGGGGGATTCTGACGCAAGTTACGCCGTCTAAATTGGGGGGGGGGTATTTTTAATTAATTCATTTATTTATTTAAATTTATTTATTGATTTATTTTTACTTTAAGTTATTTAATTTATGTTATTTTATTCTATTTATATTTTATTTTATTTATTTATTTAGTCTGTGGGTCTCTGTGTGTATTTATATCATTGGCAAAACACAAAACATTTCTAATAAAGTAATAATAATAATAATTATAATTAAAAAGAAAAAGAGAAATAAATGAACAAAAAATATTTAAAAAAAAATAATAAACTTAAAAAAAAGAGAGCAAAAAATTTAAAAAGGAAACGAGATTTGAAAAAAAAAGGGGGGGGGGATTTTCGTCATTGAACTTGGAAGAGGGGTAATGAGCACCCCTGCTTTAATATGAAAACATTTAACTTGTTCATGTAGCCCTACTTGAGAACTAACTTGAAAAAAGACTTCATTTTGATGTTTGAGACTTTCTACAAAATTTAACAGCACCAGACTCCAAATAAAGTTCTAAAAAACACCAACCGTGGCTCTTTCAATGCCCAGTAGTCTCACAGGAAGAGCTATATTAATTTTGGTAGAGTTTATCTTGCAAAATTTCAGTGTATTGCAACAGATGAAACAAGACATGTATTTTAATCAACTCTCTCTTATTATTTCTCTGTTAGACAATGCAAACGTTTTACATAAATATCTCGGAGCATTTCATAAAATTCAAACAATCTTAATAGAAAATACGCAAGTAAACAAAATATTGCAGCTGAAGTAAAATAAAACATTTGAATCAGCCCACATTTGAATTCAACTCACCTCTATTTCGCTAGTATCAGTAAGGAAGGAGATTATACTTTTAAACTTAACAATACATGAAAAAATAAATAAATAAATAAACATATCGTTTTAAATAGGATCTTTAACGCAATCACTGGACCTATAACGTTGTGCTCTGCTTCTAAACTGCAAATTAATTGTTTATGTAGTTTCATTCTGACATGTGACAAAGGGTCGTCGTTTAGAGTATTTATGGACATTCGTTACTAATTTTAATAAGATAGACATTTTTGCTAAAATTAAAAAAAAAAAAAAAAAAAAAAAAAAAAAACTGCGATTTACTTTTTTTATGTTGTTTCTTCTAATAGAAATGTTTTGTATTTGGGAATAATGTGCTTAAAATAAAATATTAATAAACATACAAAAAATAATAAAAACAAATAACTTTACGATTGCATAAAAATCAGCATAAATGTATTTATACACACTTAAGTGCAAGCAAAAGAATACCGCATGGCTGGTTTGTTGGTTGCTTTGTTAGACTTTTGGAAAATTTTACTTAGCCAAACTATTGTATAAAGGTTTAAAAAGACCTTATACTTCAAACAATAGGTATAGTAACAAACAAACAACTGATCCTAATTTTTGTAAAAAAAAAAGTGTATTTACTAAAGTCTGTTACTTACTCGATAACCGCACAGTTCTGAGTTTATGTAATGTTTCGATTTTAAATAATATTTTTAGATATATAAGGCATATATAATAGCACTGAGAAGGTATGGGACGTAAGTGGACAGTTTTGAGTTTTGAGAAAAACGTGTTTAAAGATAACGTCCAAAGGAAGCTTTCACTGATTTTTTTTCTACATCATACTGTACAGCCACACCTACCAGGACTACTAGTGCTATATCTTGCCCCAAGACAGAGCAAAGGTTTCGGTCCTATTTGTACTGGTTTTCTACAAATTTTTATTTTCCCACTTACATATCTTTGCTTCTCACTGACTCATATGATATAGTGGTTTTATGCAAACAATATACACTTAAAATGAAAAATCTATAGAAACCTTTTTAAGAGGACTAAGGCAAATCAAGTGTATAGTTGCTGAAACTGTTACAGTTTGTTAATTCTCCAGAATAAAAGTGGTAGTACGATTTAAACAACTGCTTACACAGCTTGACTACTCCCTTCTACGCAGTCCTTCACCGGTATTTAAAAAGCATTGTTTGACCATCATCTAAAATGAGAAAATAAACTAAAATTTATATATGACGTAAATATGACCTACTTACTTAAAGTCAGGAACATATCAATTACAAAATATTTCTCAAGAAGCGTTAATCCCATGACAACCACTTTTACTGGTTAAATTATCCACTAAACATTTTACTGCTACATGAAAAACTTTATAACTCAACAAAGGGTGGTTATTGTACACTTTTATACTCTTATTGGCTAATGATACCCTGGTTCAGAATAGACGGAAAATGTATCCTCAACAAATCCGTTGTTGCTGCGATTGACAAATCGTGTTTACGTAGCCGCATTTCTCAAGAGCTCTAGACTTCATATTTATTCGTAGCTGAAGGGGACAGGTGGGAAAGAAAAGGAATATATATCCGATTTTTTTTTCTTTATCCGTCATTTGTCTTTCAACCCAAATATGAAACGAGAAACAAATACCAGAAAGATTTTGTGAAACATAAATTGAAAATATCGGTTGTATAGTGATGAAAATTGAAGCTCAAAAATATTTTTTCGTTTAAAAAAATCTGAAATATATATTTTCTTTATAAATTGATACTTTCCCTCTCATTCATGGTTATGTTGTTTGCTATAGCAGTTAATTATTTTGGAGTTACTAAGAGTTCCTAAATATTTATCTTCTGAACATTTGAGAGTACACGTGGTAAATATTTTTCTGAAATTATTATATACCGGTACAGCTTCTTTAAAATATATTTGTGTGATTCATTATGGTATACATTTATATGCATCATAAAATTAACATTTGCCATTTTTTGGAGAAAATATGTTTTAAATTAATGCAATATGTGTAAAATAAATATTTAACTTTTTTGCTCTCTTTTAACTGTATCCCCAAAAGGCGGTTGAAATTTCATACAACTTGGTCCAGAAATATTGTGTACTCATAGCACAAAAAATCACAACCTTGAAGCGAGATCAGATAATACCTTTGGCTTTCGATGGCTATATAAAAATTTAACAATTAGGAAAAAAAGTGATTTTTGCTTTTGCTTCTTAAAAACTCTAAGATTGAATAGGACTGAAAGAGATAGATGATTTAAAGGCACGCACGATCTTCAAAAAATATACCCAACCTGATCGGGATTTTTGAATTGTTTAGTGTTTTCTCTGCGCTCAAGAATAAGGTATGTGAAGGTTACTCCGAGTCATGAAATGAATGCACCCCCAGTAACATATTTTCACTTGACACTGAGCTCTGTAGAATTTAGTTCATCTCTTTATTTTCACAGTCACCAATTATGTCGGTGGTACGCCTTACATAAATCGTAGACATATTTAATGAAACAGTTAGTATTACTTCTGTATCCGTACACAACTTCCTGAGGGTCCCTAATCTGGGCAAGTCACTACTGTGATAGGAACAGGGGACCCTTGGGTGTGATGTGATGTATCCGTACGAATGCCTACGAATCAACGGATGTTACTGATGTGTTGGGATTTTTTTAAAGCTCTTTAGGTTCTAAAGTACAGTTGAAACACCTGCGTTAACATTAAAGTAAACATTTATACAAACACTTGTATGTTTCATAAAGTTAAACACAAAACATGTGGTTGGAAAACTTCATTTAATATAATTTCGATTTTATAATATTTAAACAGAAAATTCAATAAAATTGAAAGCATTTTTACTGTTAGTAGAGTTGCACTCCACAAGGATGATTTATTGAATCCGTCTTGTCTTACATTGTTAATGATAAATGTTAAAAATATAGGTCTAAATGCTTCTTTATTTTAGGTCAAAGTAACACAGGGAAATTTTCGCACCCTAGAGACTTCTTTAGAAGTCTTTAAAAGGCACAATAACACTATTTTTTTTCTTTTTTTTTGCAATTTTTCACCATGTGCTTCATCATGTTCAAAGTACGGATCACTGCAATTAAGACAGCTAAAAAAAACATCAATTATATACAGGTCCACTTTCGTTCCTAGTTAAATTTTGCCAACCGAAATGAATCTCTCACACTCTGTTCCTCTAATTTCTTAACTGTGAAACTCAATTTGTGTTGTTAAAGTAGGTTTCACAATTTGCATCAGATCACTTAGCATATCATTCCCTCTCCCTAAATGATGTTAGTAAGAATGAGATAATGTTTCTCATGAGTGAAATAGTTTAAATTCGGATGACTTTAAAATTAGTAAAAAAATCAAAACGCATATGCCTAACATATGTGGTACGTGTGGTTTATTGATGTGTCCTTCATGAACAGACAGGTGAAGAATGAATCTTTAAAATGAACGGATCCATTCGTTCATGTAAAAAAGAAACTACTGTTATCTGAACGGCGAGCAGTTTGTAACATTGAATTGCTGCACTTGGGATAAAATCGCATTTCTTTTTGGAAAACCATTCATCTTTAAATTTTTAACTCCCAAACAATCTCAATTTTCCCTTTTCTCAGTGCAGTACAATATATTCATTTCGAACCCTTTTACCTTCTGCATTATGTTCGTTTTTCTTTAACCGTTGCAGTTCGTTTGCAGTTTTCCAATCTATCCATTAGTAATGCTTTTTGTATAACTTGTTAAGGCTACTAACAAAATGTTTGGACTTTCCACTTGCTGCCCCACGTACCTCATAAATCCTTCTCACGTTTTCTATCAACAAAATATTTCTAAAAATGCCTTTTATCACTTTTCCTGGAAATTCTCTTGATTTCTATTACATCCCTATCAACTGCCATCTGTACTGATTTGGCTTTATTTTTAACTTGGTTGGAGATTTCCCAATCGCTCAGTTATCATTAAATATTTAGAGATTTTTAATAACATAACATAACACTCCAGGGTCCCCCGTACCTACCACTATGTGTGGTTTAAACGGTTGGATGGGGCCCTGGAGACAGCTGTGTTAATCGGTGAGTTGATACATTGTATATGTCGTACATAATGCATGCAATACATGAAATCATATTCCGACAGACAGGAATTTTGCTTACACAATTTTAAACTCACATAAAGATTAATAATAATAATAATAATAATAATAAAAAAAACATACACACACATATACAAACATACATATAGATATAGATATAGATATATATATATATACACACATTACACAGCTATACACCATTGAATAGTGGTAGCAAAACAACAAAGTGACACAAACAGACAATACACTCAGCTACATTCACCAAAAACAAAGCCAACAATCATTAGATTGTACAATGTAATAGGAGACATGCAGAAGGACAGAATGTCTAAAGAGGCAACCATTAGATACTAAAGCTGTGGGTAAATAAAAATGCATGGGTAAAAGAAATTAGATTGAGCTCTGGTACAGGTAACCCTCGGTTGATAAAGAATGGAAGATTGCGTTAAGACGCGCGGTGCTATGCCGCAGTTTAAGTGCCTGCTTCAGGCGTTGTTGATGGGATGTGCCCGGAGGACAGCGGAGATGGTGGGCTTCTGTCAGTGGGCAGTCAAAGATGTAATGGAGGCTGTCCCCTATTTCTCCGCAAGAGCAGAGAGGAGAGTCGATAATGTTAAATCTATTCAAATATGAAGGAAATGGGCCGTGACCTGTTGAGAAAATGGTGTGGCAACGGTGTGAGACGCGCGGGTAGAGCTTGATTGTTGGTAGCATATCGTGCAATCCTCTGCTCGTCTCCGCGTTGTCCCATCGGTATTGCCAATCCATACAAAGCTGAGTCGTTAATAGCCTCTTGAGGTGTGACGCGGGGTATGGGACACTCGCGTCTTCCTGAAGTCCGTTAGTGTCTGCCGCTAATTTGGCAAGACGATCAGCTTCGTCATTCCCTCTGTTGTTTGAATGGCCTTTAACCCAAAAGATGTTAAAATTTTTAGTAGAGCTGAGTACCTGTTTTTGAATTGTTTGGACTAATTGATTTTTGCTAAAAGAATTTTTGAGGGCCAATATAGATGATAGGCTGTCAGAGAAAATTTGGAACGGGTATTGAGGAAGGCTTTGCGTATAAGCAATTGCATTTTTGATGGCCAAGAGTTCTGCTTGGAAGACAGAGTTTCCCTCCCGAAGTCTCACCGAAGAGGAACTTGTAATTGTGTTACCCGAAAAGGAAACAAACGCGGAGCCCACACCAGTCATGGTTTTTGAACCATCTGTGTAGATTCTGCGGGGTAAAAGTTGGTTCGGATGGATCTCTTCAGTATGGATGAAGCTAGTGTCTACGAGTTGTTCGTAGGAGCATTTGAACCATTTTGGAGCGTCAGTTTCAAAGAGCGTACTTTGGAATTCGATTCCGTCAAGATGAATTGGTTTTTGTTTGATTAGAATGTTTAAGGACCACATATGTTGCCTTATTAGTAGTTCCAAAGGGGGGATCCCAGATAGTATGTAAAGGGCTTGATGTGAGGTTGTGGAATATGCACCTGTAAGAACAAGAAGGAAACGGCGTTGGATAGAATGGATTTTATTTACGAGACGTACTCCTAGATAATTGCCCCATAGGCCAGCTGCATGCATGAGGGAGGATTCGACCACCGCCTTGTAAAGTAGACGTCTTTGATGAAAACTGATGCCCCAATTACCCCCCGCTAATCTTTGAAATTTGCTAAGGAGTGTTACTGATTTAGTTTTTAGGTAGTCGAGGTGAGCCGTCCATTTTAGGCGATTGTCGAGTACCACCCCCAAATATTTTAAGTTATTTTTTCTGATGATGTGGAAGTCTCCCATTAGAAGAGTGGGGGCTCTTTTGAGATTCCTTGGGACTTTAAGGTGCATATATGCTGATTTGGAATTGGAAGCAGTCAGGCCATGCTCGAGCAGCCAGGTGTTGACTAGTGAAAGAGTGTCGCGCGCAAAGGTTTGCAGATCATGCGTGCGCCTTGTTGAAACGAGAATTGCAATGTCGTCCGCAAAGGCCTGCACGTGGGTGTGATCTGGCCATGGAATTCGAAGTAGTGAAGCCGAGATTTTTAATAGGGGATTATTACTTTCTAATTGTTTCCTTATTTAACACGGTGTTGAGTTTTTTTTTTTTTTTTAATTAAGTTATTCGGTACTACGGCTGAGCTACCGATATATTTACTGTTGTTTTTTTCTCGATGCATGGTCACTTGGTTATACTATATGTATATATACAGTACTGTAGCTAGAAAAAAAAAATTTAAGGAACGTACCTTTCTCTTTTGGGTAGATGTCAGATGCCATGTTTAACAGATGTTTGTTTTGGGGCGAAAAAGGTCAGTTATGACAACTTACTCCAGTTTTTATTTAAAAAGCAGACGTTTACTAAAAAAAAAAAAAAAAAAAAACTTTACTTTAAAAAAAATTAGTTTTGAAACCAGTTTAAAGTACATTGGCTGTAATTACGTCAATTCTTTTAAAATTAATGTCAACTTGTCTTTTTTAAAATCGTATTATGAATTGCGTAAAATGACATTATCTCTGTATTTACTTCAACATTTGCTTTATTATGTATCAAGAAATGCTTTCGCCTTGCTTACTTGCTGACTCGCGACTCGTTCCAAAACCTGTGAGGCTATTTTCAGAGTATGCCGTAAAAAGACTAAAAACCTAAAAGTGCCACCCACTGACGAAGAAGCAGCTTAATTGTGATTATCTGAACATTCTAAATATGGCTCCAAAAAAAATTTTTTTGATTAATTTTTCATAGGAATTTTTTTCTTTAATTTAGGTAATTTTAGTTATTTTTCCTTCAAAGAACATTACTGATCTAATGAAACATTTCGACTGTACATGAGTATTTCGCGCAGAGACGTCCCCTGCAACTTTTTTAAATTAACGAAGTCGTTCAAATGAATGAGTTAAATGAACGGATCAAAGGAATGAACGATCCTTTGATGAATGGATTATTAAAAAGAAGAACATTTCCCACCTCTAATGTGGTTCCAGTTTGTTTGGATTATCCCTTATTTATTAAGACACGGGAAATATTTGAAAATTATTCTAACGTATGTTCTGTGGTATCATACCGTACACAACAATCACAGGGTATCAGAAACTACACAACACAGAAACATACACACTTGTGCTTAAAGTATGATCTGAAAAGAAGTAGAAGGGTAATTTTTGCGAAATGAAAAAAAAAAAGCAATTCTTACTTAACCAACATGCATGAACTAAACAGTTCTGACGAATAAAAACTGAAGTAATAATTTAAATGCTAGTTTTAAAAAGCTAAAAACACAGTAGTGCAAAAAGACTAAAAAACTATCATAAAAAAATATATTGAAAACATTTTATCGTCCGTTTCCAGAAACACGACCAATAAATTCTGTAGAAAATATTTAAAAAGCTATAACGTAGGAATTACTTAATGGGGGATTTTTCCTACTCTCTCATTATTTCAAAGTGACTTTTACTCCAGTTTATTTTTGTAATGTTTTTCTCTATACATACATGTTATTTTTCAAAGAAGTGTGCTAATTTTCCTGGATAACAAAAAAGGTAATTAAAATATTTGATGACTCTGTAGGGGAAAAAATGCTATGACAAGCTGGGTTTTGCTAAGCAAAAACAGACTTGACAGTACATTATAAAGATTTTGCGCTGATGTTACATCGAATTAAACTAGGTACTTATCTTTTCAGTACATTATTATTGTTGTTGTTTTTCATACATAAAGGGAAAAAAATATCTTTTAATGTTACCATTTTTTTAACTGAAATTCTCTGAAACAGATTAATTATTAATAGAATGTTATGGTTGTTTGTCGTCTGTCATATTAATTTAATTAAATTTAAAACTCCTAAAAAAAGTACCCTCAAACGACGTATGTTCCCTTCCTTGACTTGTTCCTGGTAATGGAAAATATTTTGATTTTTCAATTTAAATTAACTAGTGATATTTTCATATACACTTAAATTAACATTCAATCCTAACATTTTACCTACTAAATTAAAAATATGATGCGGATTTCAAACGACACTTTATACTTTTCCATCAACTAGAAAGTATGGTGATTTCAGAAAAATACTCGTTCAAATTTTTGTTTGCACTGGGATTCTGAACCTGCAACAACATGATATTAATGGAACGCATAAAAGAAACGTGCATAACACGTAAAGTGTTTATTTTAAAAATGAAAATTTCAAATATTTGCATTTATAATGATTGAACAGTTAAAAGCGTGGAGCCCATGAGCTACATGACTGTTAGGGTAAAGAAATGGTATCAATGAAATTACTTTCACACCAGTTTATACTGTTTGTTGAGCGATAAAATTATTAGCGGGCATCACTGGTCTGTTGACAGCGCATCATATTTTTCTTTTTAAAGCTCATTAGTATTTTTTATTCAACAACTTATTTTTATACTATACTATTACTTATTTTTAGTATACAAATATAAATCATGCCATTTATAAGTGTAGCTAGTGGTACGGACTACCGTTTGTTTTTCTGGAAACAACCAAAAATTTGAGAATTACGTTTAAACATCAATTAAAGCTTTTCAGGTTTTATTTAAAAATATTTACGCAATAGCTTGTAACTGAGAGAATACGCAAGATTTTAGAAACAAAAGTTTTGAATAAAATGGTATATACTTTTGTTTTAGCTTTTATATGTGCGATTTTTTTTTTTTTTTTAATGCTTTCTATGAAAAATGCAATCTGATTGTGATTCAATTAAAGAAATTATTTATAAAAAAAGTGCGAGGTAGTATCTTCAAGTGAAGACAGGGGCATCCCGACGGGAGGTCACTGTGACCTCCCTTCGAGGTCACAGAATTATTATTAAATTATTCGGGATTAATTTATTAATCCCGAAAATTCTTAATTAAATTATTCGGGAATTTTTGTCTGACGATTCGACATAATTAACATCTCTTGGATAATTTTGATTTCGTTAAAGAATCAATTCCTAGTTATTTCGTAAGTTTTTAGCCGTGTTGAAAAAATAACTTTTTTCTAGCTACTCGTGAAGTTTTGTGTGTGTGGTTTTTTTTTTTTTTTTAATGCGTTCCCCCGCATAAAAACACGTTTGGGTGTAATATTTACTGTTGGGAAAAATGATACCATAATGAATGTATTATATTAGTAAATGAAAATGTATAGTGTATTTAATTCCATAGAGTTAGGTAGGGAATGTGGGGGGCAAAATGAAATGGTTAAAATGATTGAGATTTTTCAAAATGAACAAATCGGAAATTTGTTTTGAAAATTACAGTATATAAAGAAAGAACATTGAATTTTGTTATAAAACTTCCGTTGAAACAGTATTTTTCATTTTTGTAAGTAAATTTGAGTCTTCAAAAAAAAAGTCAAAAATTTTCACTTTTTTTTCCCATGGGGCAAAGTGAAAAATAAAATATTTTCCTCGTGAAATTTTTTTTATTTGACTATAAACCATATTTTTGATCAACAGAATAAGCAAAAAAAAGGTTGAAGGAACAAATGAAAAGGTAATGAAATGAAAAACGAATAATTAAATGAATATATCTACTAAAAAATGAGCGAGTAAAAGAATGAAAGAATCAGAAAATAAGTGAATGAATGTATAAATAGGTGAATTTCTAAATGAAGGAATAAAAATGAATTAATTAATAAACGAAAATGTAAGTGATTTAGATTATATGATTGAGTGAGTAAATAAAACAAACTACTTCACTTTGCCCCATTAACTTTGCCCCGTACTTACTTGACATATTGCGCAATTTATTTAAAATGCGAATAAGCTCAATATTAACTAAATGTTTGCTGTATTTAATATTAAGAGGTCTCAATTAATGTTTCAAATGATAATAACAAGGACTTTATTATTTTTTGGAAAAAATAATTTTTGACTTACAACAAAATATTACAATATGAGTATCATTTTTTAAAAATTGCCTGTATTACCAAATGTTTTAAACTTACGCGGTATATTTTTCCTGACTGGAATAGACTACATATGGTACTGCAAAGTTAAAATAATACCAGCTAGGTGGAGCTAAAAACAGAGAAAATATTTCACCATTTCACTCTGCTCCGTTATTTCACTTTGTCTCATGTTCCCCTACTATGTGATAATTAGTCGTATAGCTACTGCCTTAATGTGTGTAAGAAGCAAAATAAGAGAATTGTTTGAATCTGAAAAAAAAATCTTCAGCTTTATTAACATGTATGTGATATGTTTATTAGAAATGTGTTGCAACAAAAACTTAGCATCATTTACAGATTATTTATTTTGCATTTAAAAGATCAACTCATTATAAAGCTGAAAATGAAATAAAATATAAAATGTTTTAGGCTATTTTTGCATCTGTTGGATGTGGTAAGTTTTAAGTAACTTTCTGAAATGCATCGGTTTTAACTATTCATGTTTTCACACTCCTAAAAGAATGCTTTACGTGATAGATACAGAAATATACTGCATTCTACGACTTTAGTTCTTCTTGTAGTTTCATGATGCTCTGTTCTCTTTTATTCACGGTCGTATTTTCATTATTACTTACAAGGGGCTGTTTTTTTTTTGCGCAGTTGTCAACATCAAGTGTTACATTTGATACTTTTTTGATCACTCCTGCTTACAGTTCATGCACATATAATCAGCATATCCAACACTATGTCATATCATCCATCCAAACTTTCGGAGTCTTTATAACATCATCGGAATCCTACAAATGCCATTCTTGGCTTCATTGAGCTAGAATCTACTTTTCTAGGCTTATCAAATCACAGAAAAAAAAAGGAAGTACACTTCGAAGTTTTTTGTTTTGAATTTGTCAACTACACAAATAAGTGAAATGTGATGAAACAAAGTTTACTGTAAAATAAGATATGGTCATTTTGTACAAGAGTATGTTGTAATAACTGTTGCTAAGCTTTCGCCGCTTTATAAAAAACTGCTTACTGATAACGCTTTATTAAAAGTTCAGCTTGTGATAAAAGAAGATTCACGATCTAGCAAATTTTTGCTATTCATCAATGAAAAATTGAGATGTAAGGCTTCATTGATCTACCTGACCTTATTCAACGCATCCACCTTGGAAAAAATGTCATGAAAATTGGACATGGTCCAATACGGACCGTGTTTGAATCTGGATTACTTGACTTGGAATAAACCAGAATATTTCGGCCAAATGAATATTAATATAATGCTTCTGTGTTTAGAAAATAATCGTGTAATTCAATAATAAATATTTTATTATTATTATTATTATTGTTTATTATTGCTTTTAACGACATCAAATGTTTATTATCATTTTGCTTTGCTTAACGCTTTTCAACAAATAGCTTTTCATCAATTATATTTTACAAATTGTTGGGGTTTATTTTTAACATTCCTTAATATATAAATATACATTCAACAAAATATAACACTATGGAAATGTATAATAAATACGTAGCGTAGAAATTACAGATAGGTGTTACTTCGACTGTAAAGGAAACAAAACAGACAGTTTGAATAAGCCATTGCACACACAGTTCATTTATCAAACATATTTGATTATATTTTATACAAAGAAAAACATATTACTGTCGTTTTTCTAAAACAAAACTAGTAAAACTATGTTAAATTATTTAGTTTTGTCAGCAAATATATTTCATATATAATTTATTTATATACAAGGAAATATGTTTGAAATAACATCAATTGTTCATTTTTTTTTCTTTGTTATTGCTTTTCATTCGAGGATCAATTTTTCGTTTAACGCTTTATTTCAAGGTAAAGGAATGACACCGAAAAAGACAAATGTTGATGCATTTTCCTTAGAATACTCACGTGTCGCCCTATTTGTCAAAAAGAATATTGCATTTTAAACATTTGCTTCTTTGTAAAAACTATTTTTCTCCGCAATGACAGAAAGATTGTCGCAGTTCCTTTTACCGCGTATCATCTGTGTTAAACAGTGATATGATTAGTTTTTTGATCGATGCATTGTCGATAAAACCACAAGCACAAAGTAGCAGCTCAGTTTTGAATATATAACGGTTAAGAGGCCGAATCAAGTTTAAATTAAATAAATACTGATTAAAACTGTGTTGATATTATTCGTGCCAGTTACATGTTTGTTGTAAGTGTTTCTTCTTATACAAACTTCTACACAAACTTATTTGATGTTTAGAGAAGGATTTTTGCAGTCATTGTGTACATCATTGTATAAAGTGACATTTTTTCGAAAAATAGTTAAAAATGCATTAAAATGTTATGCATGTGTATTTGTTACTGAAATCCGAACACAAAAGTAAAATGTGTATTTTTAGGAAAAATAAAACATAACAGATTGAGCAGATATTAAGAATCCTTTCTCTTACATTCTGTCTTTCTGTAGCTGATCTGTACTGAAGTCAGAAATAACCATGAATTATCGAGACACTCCTTTTGTGTGTTTATTTTATTCTTATTAAATATTTATTTTAACGTTTTTTTAAGACAAGGATTAATTTTTTCGAGCATTTTTAGAGTTCTAAAGTAACGCGTCTTCGTTTTTTATTTTTCTTTTTTTATTTTTTTCTTATTTTCAGGAAACAACTAAATGTGTCGTACTTTATTTGAAATAATATTCACGAAATTTTATTTATTTAAAAAATATGACCTGCTTTGTTGGTTAGAAGTTATGATTAATGGCCTGTTTTAGAACGTGACAGACAATAATTGCTTTTAACGTACTATAATTATCTTTTATCTTTGCGCATTAAAAATATGTCTAAATTCTTATGACCTGATTTCGAAACATCACTAACAACCTAGTAACTAATTTAATAGTTGCAATTTGTCATGGAACCTACAAGAACATATCCCTCTTTTCTACGACTCTAATATCAACTTTAGGCAATTTTTACTACTATCAAGATCGCCTACATTTAACAAGATTTTTTATTAATCTAATTAAGAAAATACTTGTGATAAAAATTATGATGTTTGAAATATCTATTATTGTATTTCACTAAATATTGGGCATAATTATATTGTATTTTCTAAATAGTTAGTATTTTTTTAATTATTTTTATTTTAAAATTCGTTGTATTTTTTAATTTATCCTCTTTTTTACTTTTGTGTAAAATCAGTTACGCTCTCAACACCAAAACTTGAAAGATTATGGTAGTAATTATGATATTGAATAGTTATTTCTGAATTGTTTTACCAAACCAAAACTATTTTTGCGTTAGAGAAAAAAAAATACTTTGGTACCATGGATGTTTTTTTTCCATTCTTGAGGATATTTTCAGCGATATTCATTAGAAAAATAAAACCTAAACATATAGCACTTCAGGGGCCAAAAAAATTCCACCATTATTTAAAAGACTTAGACTTTAAAATCATTTTTTACTACATGTGTTACGCTTTGAATACAACAGACATTGGTATTTTTAATTACACTTTGTAACACACTTTGCGAACACTTTTAAAAACACTTATTTGTTTCAGCAACCGTATTTAACATTTTCGGAACGTGTTTTAAAACTGTTTTTGAACAATTGCACATGCTCCTTATTCTAGAGCTATTTGTAGCGCAATTTTCGTGTTACTCTTTTGACTACATCACCGCCCCCCGGGGGGCCCTTGTTCCTGTCACAAACTCTTTTGATTGCACCAGTAGTCGTACACCATTTGCAGTTTAAGTTAGATTTAAGTTTAGATCAATACGTCCTGGCGGATATCATGTGCCGATGAACAATGGAAGGTTTTCAACCAGAGAAGGCGGTTCTTTTTGACGGAATTTACAGCACCAACCAACAGCAGTTCGTTGTAAAAAAAAAAAAAAAAATCACGTAATTTCGTTCTGAAAGATTATGTTCACTGGTATTGAAAGAAAGCTATTAAAATTATATTTGTACAAAAAAAAAAAAAACTATGCATTCTAGCTGAAATATATTCCAAATTTACACAAAATGATACAGCTAAAAAAAACAAAAAACTTTCGCAAAACGTTCGAATGGAATTCGGAACGAGAAAGCTCTCTTCCATGCTAGAACTCTTTCATGGCCTGCAATAACAATTTGGCTGGTCTCTAATTTCACTTAATCAGAGAGCCAAATTAATTGCATGGCCATAAGATTTTCTTCATTACATAAAGAAACGGATATGTATATCAACATTAAATATTGAAAAAAAAAAAGAAAACTGAATCATCTCAAAACTTTCGAATTAAATTTTCACAAATTTACAAACATTTTCTTTATTTTTTTTAAATTCGTGTGAGCCTTTTCAACAGTTCTAATGATACATGTTTATTTATTTATTTATTTTGCTTTTTAAAATGGGTACTTACCTAAACATAATGCTTGCTCAAAAAGTAGGAATGAAAACACACCATCACAAGACTTTTGGGACTTACTGTTGACTGAAAATAATAGTAATGTCTTCAACGAATCTCAGAATACCAGTAAAAACAATGTGCGTTGATCTTTTATTCCATGATTTATAAACTTTTTTTTTTTTTTTGGAATTCGCAAGATTTTCTTCCCAAGAGTAGTTGTAAATTGCAGCTTTTTAAAGTAAAGCACTAAAACCGCATAATTACACATTTTAGAATAGAATCAGGGAGAGAAAAAGATTCCTCCTTCAAGGATCCCCTGAAGGGATCCTAAAGATCCCTTCAGGATCCTCTAAAGATTCCCTTTCTTTAAACGAAGAACCAAACGTGAACGTTACTACATTTCTGAACAATTTCTCTTTGTATGTTGCATTATGTTTGCAGGGAAACATGTAAACATGTTACAATATAAGGCTTTTCAAGTAAGTATTGCAAATATTACCGTTGAAGGGATGATGTATTGGTTCAGAATAGACGTAAAATGCGCCCGCAACAAATCCGCCGCTGCTGTTATTGACAAATTGTGTTTACGCAGCCGCATTTCTTAAGAGCTCTATTCTCCATTTTCATCCGGAGCTGAAGTGGACAGGTGGGACAGCAAAGAAACGATACACCCGCTTTTTCCTTTCTTTTCTATTTATCTTCTATCTTGTACGCGAAACTGAACAATGGTCAGAGTTAAATAATAAGCTCACGATTATTATTTTATGCACTAACAAAATTAGGTAGTGCACATCCTTTTAGTTATAATTATCGGCATTAAAATTTAATGAATGTACTTCCGTGGAAAGGAAAAGGAAGGTGTTTGACTTCACTGTCAACAAAACGATATAATTTGACGGTTTTTTTCGGGTTTAACTTTCAGATTTCCCAAATAAGCAAGTTTTTACAATCAAGAGAACTTATACAATAGTAGCCACAAATGCAAAAAAGAAAGAATAAAATGCTAATATTGCCTTTTATTTTTTATGGCAGGGTATACCAGGGCTGTGCAGTTGGAGTTGGAGTCGAAAAGTTGGGGTCGGACTGAATTAGGGGCCCAGGGATTGGAGACGGGAGTCGAGGGTTTAAAATGTTAAGGGTCAGAGTTGGAGTCAGTCATTTTCCATCTATGTCCGCAACTCTGCCAGTGATTGCGTTGTCGGACTCGGAGTTAGTCATTTACCTTCAATGTCCACCACTCTGCCAGTAATGAGCAGTCGGACTTTGAATCAGGGTGAAGGAGTCGGAAACTAGATTCTAATCGACTAGACACTAGCCGAGACTTCTGCAACACAAAAAGTCCTTGGAATCGAGCTATTACTTAAAAAGTATTTTTCTGTGGGATTGGGGATAGACTGATATATGTTCACTTCTCATAACCCTATTTTCAACATTCACATTTTGTAACCTTTAATGCTTTTTTAAAAAATTTTGAGGATTAAAGAATGACTTTCTTGTTTTTATTTATTTATTTGTTTATATTTTTTTTAGTTTTTGTTTTGATCTTTTTCGGGGTGATGGAGTAAGGCTTAAAAAATAAAAATATCTCAAATAATGTTCCGAGTTTACAAGAAAACTCTTTTCCAATTTAAAATTAAATGAAGCAGCCAAGATGTTTTTTTTGTGTTAATAATTTGTTGTGAGTTATATTTTCGAATTTTTTTCTTTACATTTTTTTCAATTTTTTTTTAAATTATGTCTTTAGTCTTTAGGAAGGCTCAGGACTTTCAATCAAAAAACTAAAATAAAATTAAACTGCATACTGCCTTTTTTTTTCAAATATGAATTATAACTACAAGTTACGTCACCTTATCGATGATCATTTGCCAAAATTTTCCATACTCACCTGGTAAATATTGAGCCGTATTTCATACATATGATACTAGGAATTTATATTGAGAAGTTCATATCTGTGAAAATCCCGAAAAAGCTTCTTAGAAAACCATATGAGACGGTGAGAAGGAATGGAATGTAAGTGAAAAAATGAAAATTTTGGAAATACCAATTACAAATGGTTGGTGAGGCTGTCGTCTGTTTTGGGGCAAGAGATAGTAGGGGACACTGTTGTCCCTTGATCATAGTGTACCTTGCGCCATGCACTCTAATCAGCTAGAGCTTTTACTTAGTGAGGAATCACGGTACTATGTCAGCCACATGACAGTCTCATCGCCTGTCAGTGTGCGTTGCAGGTTTTAAACTCCAGCTTTTATGTATACATTGATTGTTTTGTGATTTGTGCAAACAAAAGTAAATAATTCCAGTGTTACTTAAATGAAATTGGACTTTTTAAGACTAGTGTTACCCAACTGATTGACCGTTAAATCTATTGCCTATCTGTCAGTAAGTGTATTCAACATTAGTCTTTACTTTTTACGTAGCTGTTAGGTTAGGGTAGCCCCTTTTATATAAACATGCAGTTGGTGTACCTTAAAACCAAGCTCTATCTTATACCTTGAACCACTGGATCAAGGTACAATAGGTTGTAGTGATTGTTTTCTTTTAGGTAGGATTTCATCATTCCTCGAAGTAAAACTGGAATCAAGAGAGAACCAGTACATGTCGAGGCATTGAAAAATGCTATTGAAGTAGTAAGAAGTAATCCTGACAAAAAAAAAAGACTTTTAGGAAGGTCGAAATTGTATTCGAAGTGAGCTGGTCAACCATTACTAGGCATTTAAGAAAGTTGGATGAAAGTGGGTCCAATAAACTTGAATACAACGTAAGTTATGCAGTTAGCAAGTACAAGAGGTCTGCCTCAAGGAACACGAGCATCATGTATCATGGACCAAATTACGTAAAATTTGGGAAAAATATATAAAAATAGAAAAATATTTTTTTATAATCCGAATTATTTTTTTTACTTATGTAAAAGGGCTTGAAGTTAAGTTTTGATAACTAAAAACCATAAAAATCACACTTTTTTTTTTGAAAACCAAAAAGTTTTAGAAGTGGTCCAAGGTACAACAGTCTCCCCCACTAGTAGTCCTGATAGTTGCTGCTATACAGCTTGATTTTGAAAATAAATGCAATGGAAGCCTACCTAAGACTGCGTTTTTTTCTAAAATTGAAAATGCTCACTTACAACACTTTACTTCTCATTGCCTCAAAAAAAAAAAAAAAAAAAAAAAAAAAAAAACATGAGCACATTAGCAGAATTTTCATGAAATATGATACTGAACAAAATATTTTATTAAATGTAAGCCGCGTTAATGTATACATACATTTAATAAGAGAAAACTAAATAGAAAATTATAATGCGGATTATGAATATTTTTTGAGAAAATATTTATTTAATTTCAGTAATAGAAGGTAGGAGGTATGTCTCTACGGTATTCATTGTTGTGTGTCAGTGTTGGGCATTAATCAACTAAATCCTCTATCGACTAAAGTAATCTGACTCCCATTTAGTTCAGACTAATATTTTAAAAATTTAATTCAATTGCAGACAACTGGTTAGTTGACTAAAAAAACGAATTTAGTTCAGATTGATTTAGTTCAGATTAAAGTAATCACATTGAATTTAGTCAAACTAATTTAATCAGATTGATTTAGTCAACTAAAGTAATCAGATTAAATTTCGTCTGATTAAAATTTATACTAAATCTAATCAGATTGAAATAAATCTACACTGTTAAAACTACAGATTGCGTTTGGATTCTTTAAGGGGTTCCTTTCTCTTCTCTCCCCCCCAATAAATATTAAGAAGCCCCTAATGTGTTACGGGGGGGACATTGGGGGTTGGGGGGCTGCCCCCCTTACCGATTTAAGACCTTAAAAAATCAATAATTTTTAAAAACACCCCCTTTGGACTGACGCAGTTTGCGACATGACCCACACTACCCCCCCCCCCCCCATTTGGTACACAATACTGCTTTTGGTCTTCCTTATCTTTATCTTCTTTATCTTCTTTACTAATAATAAAGCAGAAAGTCTCTCTGTCCGGAGGATGTCTGGATGTCTGTAGGATGTCTGTAGGATGTCTGTAGGATATCTGTAGGATGTCTGTGACGAGCATAGCGCCTAGACCGTTCGGCCGATTTTCATGAAATTTGGCACAAAGTTAGTATGTAGCATGGGGGTGTACACTAGGGTGGGCCGAAAAAACTTTTTTTGGAAATCTGTTTTTGGATAGTGCGGAAAAGTTGCTACATGGGCCCGTTATTATCCATAAAAAAATTCGTTAAATTTGTTTAATATTTAGCCGGCGCTATTTGACCTTGAAACACTGAAAAAAAAGGACAAAAATGCACTTTTTTTCAAAAAAAAAAAAGGTTGGGAGGGAGTCAAAAATAAAAGTTTGAAGCTAGTTTCAGCAAACATCAGAAGTATCTGTCAGTTAATTAGTTGAAATCCTCAAAGACTTTTATACATTTTGTAGAATATTTAGCTACGCTCCTTTAAGATTGAAACATGGGAAAAATGAAAAAAAAAATAAAAATAATAAAGTAGTTTCGAAATAAATAAATACTGAAATGTTACGGAATACGTTACTTAGAAAAAACAGTGAAAATTCAGTCAATTTTATGCGGCATTTGTACGCCAATTTTAAAAAATGCACACACTCAAATAAAAAATAGTTACATAAGAAGCTAATTTTTTAATCTTCGGTTCCAATTATTTCTCCTGAATAATAAACGGCGCTCAACTGCTTCTATTATTCCTAAGATTATTTTATAACTATTTTATACATGTTTGACACATAGAGCCCTTGAGTAGTAAAAAAATGGATTAAGGGTTAAGGAAAGTCATATTACATTGAATGAACCTGAAACAGAGCTTGAATTAGGAGAAAGCACAGAAAATATAGATGACGATTTTAAAATGAATTATCCGCTTTCAAGAAAACGTAAGTGAACTGATGCGCCATCAACAACGACAAGTCAAATAAGACTTTCTATGCCTCATACAGCTTTAGCAGCAGTTCTAACTGGCGCTTCAAATAGAGCAGTGGCTAAAATTGCTACAGCACTTCTCGGTGATTTCAACTTAGTTTCTTCTAAACAAAACAAAAATACATAGTCGATAAAAACAAAGAAGAAGGGAAGTCGATAAAAAGAAGAGCGAGCTAAGAGAAAGAGATTTAAGAGCAGTTAAAGGAGCTGCTATAAAGAGTTTGTATTTTGACAGCCGCAAAGATGAGACCCTTCAAATGATGTCTGGCCATCAAAAATTAGCATCTGAAGCTCATTTAGCACTGAGAGAAGAACCAGGTAGCAAGTACATCGGTCATTTATCACTAACAGTTGGTGAAAGTGCAAAAGAAATTTCGCAAGGTATTATTATTTTTTTTTTTTTCCAATGGCTGGCAGGAAGAAAAGGTTACAAAGAACAAAATAGCAAAAACAAACACAATACACAGAACAAGGAAAAATACAGAAACAATAGGGTGAAATATTTAGCTGCCGATACGCTCTCTTGCTTCCCAATAACGGTCACACAGGCTACGTCTGGAAAGCTGGGTGCAAGTGTGCAGGTGACGAATGTCCATTTCTTCGTTTGAATTGCAAAGGGACAATTGGGACTCTTCACAATCCTTAAGCGGTAAAGATGTTTTGGTAAACAGTCATGGCCAGTTAAAAGTCGAAACAAAGCCACTGACTCTGCTCTTGGTGCTGAAGGGACAAAATCACGGTTTATAAACCAAGCTTTGTGGTTGCTTCTAGCTTTTAGGTCTTGCCAAAAAAAAAACTCTTGATTTTTTCCTCATATATAACTTTATTGCATTGAATGAGACTGGCTCATTTGGTAGTTGAATAATAGCAGACCCCCTCTTGGCCAGAGCATCAGCAAGCTCATTTCCTCTAATCCCACAGTGTGCAGGGATCCACTGCAACACCACTTTTATATTCTGCTGCACCAGATCGTTAATGAAACTGCGACATTCAGAAATTTCCTGCGATTTGCAGCTCTTTATCGATGCTATCGCCTCAATAGCCGCTTGAGAATCCGATAGGACAACGCATCCCTTAAGTTTAAAATCACGGTATTTCAACTGATCTAAAGCCAGGTGTATAGCTTTTACCTCTCCATCGAATGCAGAGGCATATTTTCCAACAGGAATAGAAAAAGAAAAGTGCTCACTGTAGACGCCTGCACCTGCATTTATATGGTCTGCTACTCTTGACCCATCGGTATATATATGTATCCATTCACTTTCGGGGTATTTGGTGTAAATCGTCTCCAGAGCAATGGCCCTAAGAACTACTTGGTCAGTCTCACTCTTTAAAACAGGCTGTGTCAAATTTAAATCATAATTCACTGGTTCGTATTCGCATGGGTTTGTTGGTAAAGGGAGCGACTGTAGGTTAGAATTGATGTCATACATTCGTTTTGTATCAAGCGCAAACTGCACAAACCCCTTTTGCGTTTTGAGAGATCTCGGGTGCAACTCCGGGTATTATAGTGCAACTCGCAAGGTATTATAGACTTTGCAAAAAAAGTATAATATGAGCTTGCTTAACTTATGTGTTATTGGATGTGACGGAACAAATGTAAATACGGGATGGAAAGGTGGAGTAATTCGTTTACTTGAGACATATCTCAAAAGACCTTTACAGTGGAACATATGTCTGCTGCATACTAATGAGTTGCCACTGAGGCACCTTATTCTGGAATTAGACGGTTGCACAAAGGGACCACATTCATATTCTGGAGCTGTCAGACAACTTCTTACAGATTGTGAAAAAAATTCGGTGGACAAATTTGATAAAATTGACTGCAATCTTCTGGTTTTGGACATGGAAGATATGGACGGATTAATCACTGAACAACAATATTTGTATAGAATCTGTCTTGCCGTAAAAGATGGTAGTTGTCCTTCTAGCGTGGCTGACAGTAGCCCAGGCAAACTCAGTCATTCGCGATGGCTGACAACTGCAAACCGTTTGTTACGCTTGTATATAGGCACTCCAACTCCATCAGAAAATCTTACAATGCTTGTAAAGTATGTAATGTTAGTTTATGCTCCAATGTGGTTTGAAATAAAAATGAAACCGAACTGCCAGTATGGTGCCCAACATTTTTGGAACAGCCTACAGAGTTCACTTTCGAGAAATTTCCCTGTCACACGCAAGTTGTGGAACGTTGTGTGAAACTAATAACCGAAGCTGCAATAAAAGTTCGTGGTGAAACTGCTACGAGATGAATACATTCGTGCCAAACTTCAAGCTAGGAAAGAACGTCCATCATTTGATAAAAAGGGACAATATTATTCCAAAAAATAATATTCATTATGCATGAGGTATTTTAAATCAAATTTGAAGATTTCTTTTTCAAAATTTTATTATCTTTATATGTAATTCTAAAAAATGTATGATACTATTGCGTGATAATAACTACTATGATTAATAGTGCTATTTAATTAATTAGTCCATGATTTAATTTTGAAAAATTCTTTTCACATTGGTTTTTAAAGAAATTCAATATTTTTTCATTTTTCTCCAATTTTTGATGTCGGAAATGAGCGGTTAAATGGTCATTAAAATCAATGAAACATTTTATGGGCTCGAACTGGCTCATTATATAACATTTTCGGTGCATTCCAGCAAAATAATTGGAATTTAGGTTTTAAAAAAAATTTCGATAAAAATTCATTTTTCTCTTTTTTTTCGGTTTTTCAGTGTCAAATAGCGCTGGCTAGATATTTTTTAACATCCAAGAATTTTTTTGTGAGTGCTAACTAGCTCACTGCGCAACTTTTGCGCGCTATCCAAAAATTGATTTCGAAAAAAAATTTTTTTCGGCTTATTTCGGCCCACGCTAGTGTACACCTCGAAGCGATTTTTCGAAAATTCGATGTGGTTCTTTTTTTATTCCAATTTTAAGAAAAAAACTATCATAAATTACGAAATTATCCTAACGTGGAACCGTAACATGGGAACAAGCCAATTGGCGAGATACGAAATTATCATAACGTGGAACTGTAACGTCGGTACAAGCCAATTGGCGAGAAAATTCACCATATACATTATTTGTAAAAATACAAGCGAACCAAAAGACCTTTAATTTTTCTATTACGGGCGAAGCCGTGCGGGTGCCAGTAGTTACTAATAATAAAGCTGAAAGTCTCTCTGTCGGGAGGATGTCTGTAGGATGTCTGGATATCTGTGACGCGCATAGCGCCTAGACCGTTCGGCCGATTTTCATGATATTTGGCACAAAGTTAGTTTGTAGCATGGGGGTGTGCACCTCGAAGCGATTTTTCAAAAATTCGATTTTATAAATTTTCTATTAAAATTTTAAGCCCTTTTCACATAATCTTTACTAATAATAAAGCTGAAATTCTCTCTGTCCGGAGGATGTCTGGATGTCTGGATCTCTGTGACGCGCATAGCGCCTAGACCGTTCGGCCGATTTTCATGAAATTTGGCAAAGTTAGTTTGTTGCATAGTGGTGTGCACCTCGAAGCTATTTTTCGAAAATTCGATTTTGTTCTTTTTCTTTTCCAATTTTAAGCCCATTTTTCACAGAAATTTAATAAAATGGGAAAGAATTTGTTCTGAAAATTATCTTTCTTTATCTTTCTTTTCTTTACTTCTTTATCTTTCTCCTTTTCCTTTCTTTTTCAACAACAAACCTGAAAGTCTCTCTGTATGGATGTCTGGATCTCTGTGACGCGCATAGCGCCTAGACCGTTCGGCCGATTTTCATGAAATTTGGCACAAAGTTAGTTTGTAGCATGGGGGTGTGCACCTCGAAGCGATTTTTCGAAAATTCGATTTTATGAATTTTCTATTAAAATTTTAAGCCCTTTACACATAATCTTTACTAATAATAAAGCTGAAATTCTCTCTGCCCGGAGGATGTCTGGATGTCTGTAGGATGTCTGGATCTCTGTGACGCGCATAGCGCCTAGACCGTTCGGCCGATTTTCATGAAATTTGGCGCAAAGTTAGTTTGTTGCATAGTGGTGTGCACCTCGAAGCGATTTTTCGAAAATTCGATTTTGTTCTTTTTCTATTCCAATTTTAAGCCCATTTTTCACAGAAATTTAATGAAATGGGATAGAATTTGTTCGGAAAATTATCTTTCTTTATCTTTCTTTTCTTTACTTCTTTATCTTTCTCTTTTTCCTTTCTTTTTAAACAACAAACCTGAAAGTCTCTCTGTATGGATGTTTGGATCTCTGTGACGCGCATAGCGCCTAGACCGTTCAGCCCGATTTTCATGAAATTTGACATACAATTAGTTTGAAGCATGGGGGTGTGAACCTCGAAGCGATTTTCGAAAATTCGATTTTATTAATTTTCTATTAAAATTTTAAGCCCTTTTTCACATAATCTTTACTAATAATAAAGCTGAAAGAGTCTTTGTCTGGAGGATGTATGTATGTATGAATCTCTGTGACGCGCATAGCGCTTAGACTGTTCGGCCGATTTTCATAAAATTTGGCAAAATTAGTTTGTATCATGGGGGTGTGCACCTCGAAACGATTTTTCGAAAATTCGATGTGGTTATTTTTCTATTCCGATTTTAGGAACAAAATTATCATAAGATGGACGAGATTACCATAACGTGGAACCATAACATGGGCATAAGCCAATTGGCGATAAAATTCACCATACATTATTTTTAAATATACAGGCGGACCAAAAGACCTTTTAATTTTTCTATTACGGACAAAGTCGTGCGGGTACCTCTAGTACTGGAATAAAGGCTTGATTTTTTTCATATCCAGATAGCCGATGCCTATTCCCTATTGCAGTTACTTATATGAGGGGATGCCCCCCTCTCAAAAAGAAATTCACTCCACTCAAATTATGGGGGGTGGTTAAAAACGCGAAACATTTTCAAAAACAAACCTTAAAATTTTGAAGTCTGCGCCACCCGCCCCACTAACACCCCTCCCCCCCTGTAGGCCACACCGCTTCTGATCTTATTCGAATAAAATGCTTGAATTTTTTTATCCAGATGGCCGATGCTTGTTCTGTTTCAAAGTAACTTATTTAAGGGGATACCCCCCTTAGATTGAACCCCCTTCAAATTACGGGGGAAGGGGGCTCCCCCAAAAAAACATAAGTACATTTTTTTTTCAAAAACAAGCGCTAAATATTTTAAGTTTGAACCAACCTCTCCACTGACCACGCCCCTCCCCCCCCCCCCATAGACCACACTGCTTCTGATCTTATTGGAATAAAGAGCTTGAATTTTTTTTATCCAGACGGCTTATGCAAGTTCTCTTTCAGAGTAACTTGCGTAAGAGGATACACCCTTTTAAATAGAAACCCCCGCAAATTACGGGGGGGGGGGGTTCCCCCCACCCTCAAAAAACTCATTAAAACACGAAATTTTTTAAAAAACAAACCTTAAAAATTCGAAGTTTGCGCACCCCGCCCCACTACCCCCCCCCCCCGGAGGTCACACTGCTTCTGATCTTATTAGAATAAAATGTTTGATTTTTTTTTATCCAGATGGCCAATGCCTGTTCTGTTTCAGAGTAACTTAAGTAAGGAAATACCTCCCTTAAATAGAAACAGCCCTCAAGTTATGGGGGGGTGGGGGATTCTCCCCCCCCCCCCCAAAACATTGTAAACGCTAAAATTTTTCAAAAACAAGCCCTAAAAATTTTACGCCACCCGCTATACTGACCACGCCCCCCCCCCCGGAGACCACACTGCTTCTGGTTTTATTGGAATAAAATGCTTGAATTATTTAAATCCAGATGGCTGATGCATGGTCTGTTTCTGAGTAACTTACGTAAGGGGATACCCCTCCTTAAATAAGAAAGTCCCTCATATTCTGGGGGGCTCCCCCACCTTCAAGAACCTATTAAAAACACGAAAATTTTTCAAAAACAAACCTTTCAAATTTGAAGTCGGTGCCACGGACCCCATTAGTCTGGATCACCGGATAATCCAGCTCGATCGATTTGACCGATTTCCCTTTACATTTAAAGAGCGATCGTCAAAATTCCATAATAATTATTTATTTAACCCTCTCACGGGCAAGACCGTGTTATGTCGTTGATTGAGTTCCCTTTTCTTCGCAATGCAACTTTGAATCAATTTGTTTTACTCCATAGGGAAAAAATTGAATGTCACAGGAGAAGATTACAGACTTTGTAGACATGTTTACTGTTTATTTGTAATTCTATGTGTTTCCTTTTAAGGTGATTTTCAGTGAGTATGTTTTATTTTGTTTTGTTTTTTTCATTCTCCGGATTTTTGATGTTCCGGAATGGGTCGGATTCCAATTAATTCGAATTGTCGAGGTTCTACTGTAATACCCCCCCCCCCCCCCAAAAAAAAATCAAAAAGATTATTACATTTTCTCATGGTTTCGATACTTTTTTTGTATTTTTCAAGCAAACGTTCAAAATATTCCCCGCGGTGTGGGGGGGGGGAGCGGGTCCTGACCTTCATGACCCCTCTTTGTATCTGCAATTGGCATACACTTGGACATAAAAATATACATATGTACACCAATATACTCGGGATAACAAGTTACACTTATGTACTCGTATATAAACGTATTTACTTGTGTTTGCACGTACTTTGATGTACATACACGTGGCAAATACAAAATTAGTATGTAAACGTATATACTCCGATTAACACGTTTACGCACATACTCGTATATACACGTACTTACTCGTATATACACGCATTAACTCGTGTATGCATCATAAATATGTATTTTAAATTACAAATAAAAATGTACGTCTGTATACGAGTATACTCCGGTTAAACATGTATCTACACGCATATTCTCGTCTGTACACGTACATACTCGAAAATACAAGTATTTTTTCTTATATGCACGCATGAATCCATATCCATACACAAATTCTAGTATGTACACGAACATACTCATGTATACAAGTATTTACTCGTGTTTGCACACATAAATAAGTATACAGGATGTATCAGTACAGCGTTTACATACTTTCAGGGCAGATACAGTGCACCTAGACGCGATAGTGACGACACAAAGCGTAAGACAGGGCACGATTAAGAGGAGAAAACATGTTTATTATTTTTAATACAGCAAAAATACTGGTAAGATTTGTCTGGTGCATACAACAGATGTTGCTACGTAAACCGAAGCATCAGATGACGGTGCATGCGCACACGTGGTTTTTGTTCCACCAGGAAATCCGGGACCCGCCCGGTATTTTTGTTAAATTTCGATATTACGGGCGGGGTCATAATTTCGAACACCTTCTTTGATGATGATCGTTGGCCCCTTAATTTTCTTTTTCCTTAGTTTTTTGCTGTACTAAAGATTCTGAACATGTTCTCTTCTCTTATTCGTGTTTTGTCTTTTTGGTGATTGGTGTTGTCACTACCGTGCCAGGAAAGTGTTTCCGACCATGCATTGCTATGTGTTTCCCCTCGTCTAGGTGTACTCTATCTGCCCTGAAAGTCTGTAAACGCTGTACCGATAAACATTGTGTACACTTAGAAGTTTGAATATAAATCCGTGCACTAATAGACTCGGGAAATACGTATTTATACGTAAAATTTCGTGTTTACACTTACGAACTCGTATATACACGTATTTACTTCTGTTTGCACGTAGAGATACAAAATTCCTGTAGACACGAATATACTCAGGTTAACACGTACAGCTCCGTATATACACGTACACACTCGTATATACACGTACTTACTCGTATATGCACGTACTTACTCGTATATACACGTACTAACTCGTGTATGCACGCATAAATATGTATTTTAACCAAAAACAAAAATGTACCTCTCTACTCGAGTATACTCGGGTTAAACACGTACCAATACGCATATTCTTGTGTGTGCACGTACATACTCGTATATACTTGTATTTTCTCATGTATGCACGCATAAAAATGTATATGCAATCTTAAATACAAATGTACCTCTACACACGAGTATACTCGGTGTAACATTTATCTATACGCATATTCTCGTGTAAATACAACGACCTCTACACACGAGTATACTCGGTGTAACATTTATCTATATGCATATACTCGTGTGAATACTTACATACTGGTATTCTCTTATATGCACGCATAAATATGTATATACAAAGCAAATTTCTATATACACGAGTATATTCGGGGTAACAAGTATCTATACACATATTCTCTCGTGTGTTCACGTACATACTCGTTTATACACGCATTTATTTATGTATAAACGCACAAATATGCATATACACATAGAAATACAAATGCACCATTGTACACGAGTATACTCGGGCTAAAAAAAAACCCAGACATCTATTCTTGCTTGTACACGAACTTACTCGAATATACACGTATTTTCTCGTATATGCATGCATAAATATGTATATATATACGTTTAAATACAAGTTTACCTCTGTTCACGAGTATACTCGGATTAACACGTATCCATACATATATTCCTTTGTGTACACGTATATACTCGTGTATACATGTATTTACTCGTGTATGCACAAATAAATTTGTACATACACTTAGAAATTAAACATATCTCCGTGCACGACTATACTCGGGATAACACGTATTTATACGTATAAACTCGTGTTTACAAATATGTATCGTCTATACACATATTTAATTGTGTTCACACGTACTTGTAGGTATATACACGTAGAAATACAAAATTCCTGTATACACGAATATCGTCGAGTCAACACGTATATACACGTATATGCACAAAAATACTCGTATATACACGTACTTACTCGTATATACACGTATAACTCGAGTATGCACGCATAAATATGTATTTTAACGTACAAGTACAAATGTACCTCTGTACACGAGTATACTCGGGTTAAACACGTATCTATAAACACATCGTTAAACACGCATACTCTCGTGCGTACATGAACATACTCGTATATACTTGTCTTTTCTCGTATATGCACGCATAAAAGTGCATGTACTAGATTAAATACGAATTCACCTATGTGCACGAGTATACTCGGGTTAACGCGTATCTATATGCATATTCTCGTGTGTACTCGAACGTACTTGTATATACACGTACATTCTCGTATATGCACGCTTAAATATGTATATAAACGTAGAAATACAAATGTACCTCTTTACACGAGTATACTCGGGGTAACACATATCTATACGCATATTCTCATGTGTACACGTATATACACGTATCTTCGCTTGTGTGCACGCATAAATATGTATATACACAATTAAAAGCAAATTTACCTCTGTACACGAGTATACTCGGGGTAACACGTATCTATACGCATAATCGTGTGTAAACGTACATACTCGTATATACACGTATTTACTCGTTTATAAACGCATAAATATGCACATACACGTAGAAATACAAATGTGCCATGTTACACGAGTATACTCGGGTTAAACACGTATCTATAAGCCTATTATCATGTGTGCACGTACTTACTCGTATATACACGTATTTTCTCGTATATGCCTGCATAAATATGTATATACACGTTAAAATAGAAATTTACCTCTGTACACGAGTATACTTGGGTTAACACGTATCTATACGCATATTCTCGTGTGTACTCGAACATACTTGTATATACACGTACTTTCTCGTATATGCACGCTTAAATATGTATATAAACGTTGAAATACAAATGTACCTCTTTACACGAGTATACTCGGGGTAACACATATCTATACGCATATTCTCATGTGTACACGTATATACACGTATCTTCGCTTGTGTGCACGCATAAATATGTATATACACAATTAAAAGCAAATTTACCTCTGTACACGAGTATACTGGGGGAACACGTATCTATACGCATAATCGTGTTTACACGTACATACTTGTATATACACGTATTTACTCGTTTATAAACGAATAAATATGCACATACACGTAGAAATACAAATGTGCCATGTTACACGAGTATACTCGGGTTAAACACGTATCTATAAGCCTATTATCATGTGTGCACGTACTTACTCGTATATACACGTATTTTCTCGTATATGCCTGCATAAATATGTATATACACGATTAAATAGAAATTTACCTCTGTACACGAGTATACTCGGGTTAACACGTATCTATATGCATATTCTCGTGTGTACTCGAACATACTTGTATATACACGTACTTTCTCGTATATGCAATCTTAAATATGTATATAAACGTAGAAATACAAATGTACCTCTTTACACGAGTATACTCGGGGTATCACATATCTATACGCATATTCTCATGTGTACACGTATATACACGTATCTTCGCTTGTGTGCACGCATAAATATGTACATACACAATTAAAAGCAAATTTACCTCTGTTCACGAGTATACTCGGGGTAACACGTATCTATACACATAATCGTGTGTACACGTACAGACTTGTATATACACGTATTTACTCGTTTATAAACGAATAAATATGCATATACACGTAGAAATACAAATGTGCCATGTTACACGAATATACTCGGGGAAACACGTATCTATAAGCCTATTATCATGTGTGCACGTACTTACTCGTATATACACGTATTTTCTCGTATATACCTGCATAAATATGTATATACACGTTTAAATAGAAATGTACCTCTGTACACGAGTATACTCGGGTTAACACGTATCTATATGCATATTCTCGTGTGTACTCGAACATACTTGTATATACACGTACTTTCTCGTATATGCACGCTTTAATATGACGTAGAAATACAAATGTACCATTTTACACGTGTATACTCGGGGTAACCCGTATCTAGACGCATATTCTTATGTGTACACGTACATACTCTTATATACACGTACATACTCGTATATACACGTATTTACTGGTGTATGCACACATAAATATGTATATTTACTTAAAATTTCAAATTTACCTCCGTACACGAACATACGCGGGATAACACGTTTATATACGTATATACCCGCACGTAGTCGTATGTACACGCATTAACTCGTGTATGCTTGCATAAATATATATGTACACGTAGAAATACAAATGTGCCTCTGTTCATGTGATATTTATATTTTACGAATGTAATCTGAATTAAAAAAGTAATCAAATCAATTTGATTACTTTTAATCTGATTACTTTTAGTCTGACTAAATTCAATCTGATTAATTTAATCTGAACTAAATCAATCTGAACTAAATTAGTTTTTTTAGTCAACTAACGAGTTAGTTTAAACTAACGTTAATCTTCGTCTGCAATTGAATTAAATTTTTAAAATATTAGTCTGAACTAAATGGGAGTCAGATTACTTTAGTCAACTAATCAATCAATTACAAATTTAGTTGATTTTTTTAGTTGATGCCCAGCATTGTAGTGTGTTATATCTTGATTGTGTACAACTGAAGATGTTCATAGGTCACAAGGTTTCTTAATAGTAGAAATCACTACGCATGTTTTCTCACTGAAAGTAAAAAAAAAAAAAATCATTGTTACGAAAATTGGATGCTGAAATCTACCAATAAATGCGTTTAACTTAAACGGAAAATTTAAGATTCATTATCAACTTGGGAAATATTTTCTAATGACTAGAGTTATTTTTAGCAGAAAATGTATGTTCAAACCTACAAATATTGTGTCACCTGATTAAGAAACTACATAAGGTAATCACATAAGTCGTTATTTATAGAAATGAGAGCTTTCTAGTACCGTTTTATAAAGTAGCATTAATGGTTGCAGCACTGATTGCCTTCCGCTTTTAACACAATCTTTACGTTTTTGCTTCCGCTGCTCGCTTATACTGAATTTCAATAGCCAACAAACATGCATCGGTTAAATAAAGTACAAACTTTTTTCTCATCAAAGAATTTGTTTTCTTGAAATTAACTGCTAAACATTATTTAATCATTTGTAGTTTAGCATTATAATCCTCAAAGCTTTTGTCCATGAAAAAGGAAGCTTTACGTAACAATCGGGAAATCAATTTTCTGTGAAAGGATAATCGACAAGATGAAAAAAATTAGATTCTTTTCTATATAAGAAAAGATTCCCAAAGAAGTGGGAAAAATAGCTCGTAATTTTAAAAAAAACATGGGTTTTGTTAAAAAGTTTCTATTTAATGTTTGACAATTTGAGGGCTACATGTTTATTACTTACAAAACTTTTAATGTGTGTTTTGTCCTTTTAAAACTACAATAATTTCTTGCGATGATAAACAGGTAATTAGAGTAATTGATGATTCTCAGAAATAATTTTAACGTGTCAGGTTTATCGTTTTTTAAAGAAAAAAAAAGGTTTTTTTTTATTTTTAAACATCCTTTTTAAGATTTTTTTTACCCCAAAGAAATGAAGGGAGAATTTTAATGGATAGCAGTGGAAGTGGTTTTATAGGCAGTTGTTAATACGTATATGTCATATTTTGTTGACTAACTGTTCTTCTAAGAAGTAACAAATGTGTTAATTCGTCATTTTGAAAGATTTTGTTTTTCTTTTTACCTCATTGAAGCGTTTTAGTACCTTTATAATGATCATTAATAAAAAATCCTTCTTGAAATATCTGATTTTGTTTTCAGAAATATAAACTTAAATGCAGGTTAAATTATTTACCTTTAAAAAAAAAGATGAATTTTCAGCAAGGTTTCCTGTAATTTCAAAAAAAAAAAAAAAATACAGAAATACTTGGTTACAAACGCACTTTCATCAGATTCAGATCAGAAATTAAAACCAAAATAATACAAACTAAATTAAAAGAATAAAAGTGCTGAAGCAGAAATGAAGTTTAGTTTATTGTAACAAAAATTGTAGTTCAGATACAAACTTTTAATTACGTTATACAGTTATTGTTATAAATAGTAAATCTTAAAATCAGAAATACGACTTTCTTAAATACGTTCTTATTTAAGAAGATCATATTATTTATCGCGTTTCTTACATCAGTGAAGTAAAATGATTCAAGTTATACCTTTGCCAAACAAGAACCAAGTTTGAGGTTGCATTTTCAAAACAATTCAGCCATTGGATACTTGATTCGTCAAATAAACAAACACATACATTTATTTTCATTCCATTTATTTTTAAAAGTAATGATATTTAGCTGTCTGTAAAAGCTGTTTTTGTGAAAAAACTATTTCGCAAAAACAACTAATCATTTTGTAAAATTGCTATTATGTTTAACGTTCACAATCATGTTCTTCCATATCAGATAATAAAAAAAGAAAGCATAAGAAAATGTGTCAGAACTGTGATCTTTCAACGCATAATTAGTTTAAAATAGTTAAAAAAAAAAAAAAAAAGAGCTACGTCTTGGAAGTTTTGTGCTAGTAAGAAGATGACAATTTTATTTTGTTTGGAATCGTTTATTACTTATATTCATGTAATGGAATGTGGGGCAAATTGAAATAGCAGAGCAAAATGAAATGGAGTCATTCCATAGTGACTGACGTAACATTCGTAACTGCTTTTCTCACTCTTTTTACTCACACCGGGAGTTTTTTTTTTTTTTTTTTTTTGGTTTACTATGCAGATTTAAAATGTACACTGTAAAATTGCTTCATTTATTTTACTAATGCTTTCCCGTAAATTTACTGTACAATTTCCCCTTATAAAAAGAAAAGTTCCGTTCTGGATTGAAAACGGAACTTTTCATGGAATTACTGGAAATTTTCTTTTACTTTAGAGCGCTAACAGAACATGTCCGTATGCGATCGTTAGAGGGAGCCTTTATCCGTGAAAAAACGGAATATCTCCAGTGTAGAAGATTTTTTTTAGTACTTAGAAACGGCAACAAATGAGTTATGGCGGCGAAGCACGTTGTTTATTTCGTGCATGGAAATGTATACTGATAGACTCCATGACTGAAATATTGAACATTTTTCGAACGTTTTCCTCTTCTCCATCAACATCAAATTGTTTCGATCAAATACGGCATTAACTGAAACACTTCGAGTGCTTGTTCGTAGGCTAGTTTGCTTATCTTGCAGCAATGGCGGATGCCGTAGCGGTCAGAAATCGCTCTCGCCGAATAGGAATTTTTTGATATCTTCTCATCCGGGATTGATTGCTGGTGAGTGTTTACATTTTTACTACAAATAAACACTTTTTGAATTCTGTAACGATGATTGCTGCTTAAAATTAAGTTTTTATCTAGTTTGAACATTCAATTTCCCGCAGATCTTTGTTTAAACTTTAAAACATCGTGACAAGTTTTTAAAATTAAAAAACTTCTAATAATATTAAAATCTTTTGTTTGCTAAGAGGATATTTTACAAAATTGTTTCGAATAACTAAGTAATTGTTAGATGGGACACCATTGAGTCTTGATTATTTTATTGTTAATGAAGAATATTCTCTGCCTACATGTAAGGTTAATGTAAAGATACTGTTTATTACTTAAAATACTACTGTTTTTTTATTTTTTATTTATTTTAACTCTTCTATGAATAACAACTATGTCTGTATAAACTTGCTTCTTGCAATTGATTAGATTTCAATTAACAAGTTGAAGCATCTAGTTTTAGTTAACTACTTGGGTTTTCAAGAAAACAATTTTAAATATTGATTCTCCCCCCTCCCCCTCTTTCAAACTTTTAAATGCTTGTTATCTATATTGATGAATATAATACATAATTTTTTAAGGATATGAATATAAAAAAATGTATCAATCATTAAAAAAAGCATTAATTTGAGAACTTTGAATCATATTATTCTAAAGCACTTTATTTAACATTCCAGATGCTGTCCACTTTGCACCCTCTCAACGCTCTAACTTTCTAAAGTGAACCGGAGAATTATTAGTGGAACACTGATTCAAATGTGCAATGAGTGAACAGAACTCCTTGAACAGAAAAGGGAAGTTCGCTGCAAATATGCAAATTGTAAGTATAAAACATGTTGTGTTACATATGCATTAGGGTTGGGCGTTGGATCGATACATTTTCAAAAACCAGTGTAAATCCTGCATTGTTAAATCGGTTTCAAAATTTTCTCTTAACCAATGCATTGTTTCCGCACCAACTACAAATCGAAGCGCCAATGTATGGACATCGCTCTACGATCATTGCCGTTATAATATCTTTATTGTTTCAAAACGCCACTGGAAGCGGCATCCTGATGGGAGGTCACTGTGACCTACCAAAAATTTTCTAAGTCGACAATTTTTTCTGATGATTCTGTAAATTTGGACACTTCTCTGCAAAACTTTGAAAATTTTAAATATTGATGTTTAATGTCTCTTCTCATTAGATGCACGTTTGTGTTCATGCTCGTATTTTATCATTCGGCAAAATTCAGAGTATCATTCGGCAAATTAAAAAATCATCCCTTCCCAAACATTTAAAAGCGGAGTTGTCTGTAAAGAAGTATCATAAACTAACATACAACTTTCACTTTTCCGAAAACTTGTAGTAAATGCAATTGTTTTTTAAAAATTATTATTTACTACTTGAAAATCAACAAACAAGTAGTCTCATGTCATGTCTGTCACAAATGGAGTTTACCAATTCACAATTTTCTCTAATTTTATCTCTTAATGAAATATAAATAGTGCGCTTTTACTTACAACTGACAATCAGTTTAAAATATTTCTAAAACTTCAACTGATTTCACATTTTAATTGCAGGTAGTAACAATATATTTTTCACGATAACCAAATATTTATTGATTTAGAAAAACTAAAATTACCCGAGTGGGAAAGTTCAGTAAAAAAGATTAATTTTTACATCCAGAGCGAGTAGAAGTGGAAGTAGGGGAATGTGGGGCAAAGTAAAATGGTGAAATATTTCCTCTGCTTTTAGCAGGGTTGTTAGAGTTTTGGCCAGTGGTGGTTTTAACCATAGGCTGTGGAACGAAGGCATAAAAGATGCTTAAAAACATGGTTTCGTTTGCCAACTTCGGGGACTACGAAAAGTGATATTTTTCTGAATCCTTAGTGTCTTACAGATGAAAAAATCCTAATGTTCACAAAAAAATAGTGTCTCATAATTTTTTTACAGACCATTAAAGATATATAAGAAGGAGTGAAACTTATAAGCAAGAGGCAGACAAATTTTAAACACATAAAAAATATTATACATGTACATTTAAAATATTATGAATTTACGTTAAAAACATTATGTAGGTACATCAAAAAATAGTTATTTTTCAAGATGAAAACTCTTCATTCTGAAGTATCATCGTCAGAATCACTGAATTCATTTATCCTGTTTTTGCGTATATAGTTAGTTTCCTCCTGAGAGTTTGCACAGCTACAGTCACTAGAGGAAAATTATGTGCATGAACATTTTACATCTTGCATGTACTACATCTCTTCGAAGAACACCGAGTTTTCGGGCATGTACAGGAGACTAGTTTTTGAACATTATATATCTGATGCAATGGAAATAGTGCTAAATTGTATTTCAATACTGCCCGCATTTATAGTCCATCCAATGTTCTGATGAACTGGGAGCATTGATTAAATCAGTGGTGCTCAAACTACAGCCCGCGGATCAAATGATGACCCATGTGCCCCGTCGTTGTATTCAGTGTTAAAAAACGAAAAATATATTCTAAAACCTTCCAAAAATACTAGTTATCTTCTTTCGGTGTTATGAATTTTGAAGTCAAGTAGTCATAAATTGATTTCTGAAACACAGATGCAATTAAATAAGCATGTAGTAATTAAGACAGCATTTTTTTTTTGTAATTGTCTTTTGTTTCCCTTGTTTTCCCATGCTATCTAGAAAAACTTAAATCATATAAATAAATTTGATATTTGTTCTGGTCCACTAGATTCCTATTAATGTGAGTTGTCGCCCGCAGGTAAAAAAAAAGGTTATTCACCACTGGATTAATTTATTCAAGCATCAGCAATGAATATTTGCTTGATAGTTAGTGCACAAACGAGGGGTAAGAATCACAGTTCGGAATTAGTTCGTTTTCACTCCAGCTCCGTAGCCCTGGTAAAAACATTTGCGCTTTAAATTCATTTCATTTTGATTCAGTCATATTAATCTCTGACTTTCATCAATGTTAAACCTATGAGATATGCTATTTCTGCATTTATTAATAACTTTCATTTTTATTTCTTGTCACCAAAAATTGAGAATGTATTCAGAATCTACTCCATTTTGTCAATTTTTGGTGACATAAAATAATTTTTCGCGTTGTCGTTAATGTTAAAAAAAAATTTAATTGTCGAAAAATTGCCCTTAAATGGCTAATTAAAAAAAAAAAATTTGTAAAAATATTCTCATCAAGAGCTTTCTCCAACAAAATTTTTCTTAAACAAATCCGTCTTTAAGTTCGCATTTTATATTTGCCTTACATTTTTCCCACAAGTGCTAATATAAAGTGCTTTGAACTGTTCAAAATTGAACGAAAAAATATTCAAATCAAAAAATGAAATACCGGAATGAGGTGTCATCGGGAACTCCAATTTAATGTAATTTTCCCATTATTGGCAATTTTAATGTGATTCAGTAGTTTACTCTCTGAATATCACCAACAGGCGTAATCACCAAATCTGGCGTAAAAAACCAGATTAAAAAAAATCGCCAATTTTGTAAACTTGGCGACCAAAAGACTGGCGATATATTGCCAAGTGTCCTCCAAATTATAACACCACTTGAGTTTACATCGAAATTAACAATGATTTCCTCCAAAAAAGTGGCAAAAGACCCCTTTAGAAACACCCGAATGCAACCAAGAGAGAAGGTGCACAACTAGACCCCACTAGGAGTCTACGTACCAAAGTTCAACTTTCTAAGACATACCGTTCTTGAGTTATGCCACATACATACTCACATACGCACATACATACGTACGTACGGACGTCACGAGAAAACTCGCTGTAATTAACTCGGGAATCGTCAAAATGGATATTTCGTGTGTCTAGGCACTTATCCACGTGAGGTCGAGTCGAAAAAAAAAAAAAAAAAAAACTCAACATTCATTCGGGGCTGAGCAAAATGGAAATTGAGGTAATTTTGAGTGAAATTTTTTTTTCGCGAATACAATACTTCTTTTTTTGTAAAAGGAAGTAAAAAAGTTTGTTTGAATCGAACGATTTGTTTTTTTTTTTTCTTTTTTTGGTGGGGGGGGGGAACACATAGGTCGACCGGCATACACATATTTTCCCCATCTCAAACCCCTACTTTTGAATTTGATATTTATTTAATTATTTTATCTATTTTTTTTTTTTTTTTTGACTTATTTTTTGTACTAAGCAATATATATTTTTACGATACATTAACCTAAGCACAGTAAACCACCTTTTATGTCCTTTTTTATTTTATATTACTTTGACGAGAAAGTAGGCTAAAAATGAGCTCAAAATATCGTCTGTAATCAAAAAGCAATATTATTAAAAAAGGGAAAGATAAACATCGTGATATGAAATATACTTTTTAGTTTTCAATTTATCGTCTGCTAATGTTTAATTTTATAATATTTTTTAAACATCGATGGCATTTGTTAGAGTTGTTTATGTTCTTAAGATTTTGTAGGTCAATTATTGCTATTCGGTGATTCATTAATATCTTTTTTGTGAAGTAAAGTGCCTTCTAATTTTTTGTACTTAACAATGTCTATGTGCGCTGGCTCATGTGTAATAAACGAAATCTTGAGATGAAGATCATTCAGAGCTGCGGATTGATACAATTTTTGATTTCCTTTTAGCTACAAAATTACTAAGCGAAAGTAAGTAATTTAAAACGTATTAATATATTTTGCAACGAAAAATTGAGCAAAACAGTAAAGTTTCGGTTGGAAAACTGTTTATTAAGTTTTTAGATTATAAATATTGTGTTTAATAGCGCCATCTAGAGACAAATTTTTTTGTGTAAGTGCTAACAGTCCACGGAACATAGTTCCTATTTCAATTTCTAATTAAAATTTAATGAGACAATTCCAGCTTGTGAACATTGTATTTTTTTATTGAGTTCATCATTTATAATAGATTTTAAGCAAGTTCACGTAGTCCCTAAGATTGGTAAAGGAACTTGAACGATATTTGCACTCGGCCCATAGACTATAGATAACACCGGTTGAAACCGGCTTGGATAAAATCTGTTTTGGCTATTGGACGTGGGTATAGGAAATAATAAAGTTTAAAATCAAAATAAATGAGTAGGATAATTAAAAGAAATATGAAACATCAATCCCATAATTAGTCTCTATTGATTTTTTAAGTAAACAGTTAATTTTACACCATATGCAAGTAATAACTGGCGGCATGTTCCAAAAGGCTAGTCGTATCATAGAATTACATGATAATTTTTTTTAAAAAATACGTTTCAAACTATATAAATAACATAATACGTACTTGTTTCATAGTTTAATGAGTACAAAATAAATTAAAAATTTACTCAAAGTATATTACTTATTTTTTAATACATTAAATACATGTTAGAAGTTTTGTGAAGAATAGCTATTAGTTATATTGTGGGCTGTTTAGTATATTCCTAATAAACGAGTGTCCTTTATTTTCATTGTGAATAATTTTTAATGTTGAAGAATAGTTGCATTTAATCAATAAAACGGTTTTAAAAATTATTTATGAAAAATACATATCCCTTTATTTTAATCATGCATTAAAATTTGAAATATTATGCTTGCAAACTGTGTGTGTGCACATATGTGTGCTAATTTAATTTTCAGTTTATTATTTCAGTATCTTTTCATTTTCTCATTAAACCTTTTATTTACAGATTCAATTGATCAAAAATATTTTCTATAATTGAATAAAAGATATTTCATTTTTCACTTTGCTCCATGAAAAAAAAAGTTGAAAATTTCCACTTTTTTTTGAAACTGCAAATTTACTGCCAAAATTAAAAAATACAGTTTCAATGTTAGTTTTATTATTAAATAGAATGTTCTTTCTTTATGTACTATAATTTTCAAAAAAAAATTCTAATTTTTTCATTTTGAAGAAAGCTCAGTCATCTTAACTATTTCACTTTGCCCCACATTGCCCTACTCAGCACAAATAGCTGGCTGTTTATCAGCTACTAGATTGCTATGAATTATAATGACAAAATTTACACACATGAAAATTTTCCGCTTTAAGTCTAACAAAAGTAATTTTTAATTATTGCAGTGTCATCTAGTTTTGACAACATAGCTGCTTTAGCAAATAAAACTAATAAAGCAGACAGCCTATCCTAACTCAACATACTTCACAATTTATTCTAAAATGCATAATGTCTGTACACCGAATTCAATGATAATTTAAAGAAAAACTGATGTTAAACAGAAGTCTTTCCGCTTGCGGAAGGATATAATTTAAGTTTAAAAACTCGACTGTCTTCGAGAAATAAAGCCTAACAATATTTTACTCTTTTAAAAATAAATGTTTTATGGAAAAAAAAAATTCAGGTGTATAATATGAGAGTTGAAATTTGACTCAATTTACCAGTGCACTGATGATAGGCAATGTTATTCTGATCAGTCAGAATCAGAATAATATAATTTTTAGTTTCATGTGGAGAGGGGTTAAGGCGACCAAACTAAGAAAGGCTAACCTTGGCTCTTGTTGACTTGCGTTCAACTATAACATATACATTGAAAAAGTTGCCTTCTCGTAGTTAAAATTATTTCTGCACCAGCTGCAATTTTATACGATTTTGTGGAATTGTGCATTATTGCATCCTTCCACATAAATGCAAAAGGAGATTGAAAGCATAGTACGAGGACAAATTATAAACATAAAAAAAAAATTATTTTTGTGGGGGGGGGAGAGAATATAGTAGAAAAACATCCAGGTACAACTCCATTATATTTATTGTGATTCACAAATTCATGATTCCGTTCATGACAGTTCTTTTGAAGTTATTAATATGAACAATTCTTATGACCTGCTAAAATATTATTTTTTCATGGATAAGTTTTGTTTCTTGGGAGTCAAGTAATGAGGTTCGGTACAAAAATTGAGTTAGCAAATAAAATGTTACACTTACTATAGTTGGGGCAAACCTAACCTGGAAGCATTGTGAAAGCTAAGCACATCCGAAGCTCAGTATTACTTGGCTGCCAGGTTAGGTTCGTCCCAACTATAGCTAGCCGAGAATTAGAAGAGATCGATAACTGATTTTGAGCTATTGGCTGGCACGTTCAATTCTAACATATCTACTACTCCATACTGCCACTTGTAAAATTGAAAGTATTAATTAAAAAAATCATTGCAAAAAAAAAAAAAAAATATATATATATATATATATATATATATATATATATATATATATATATATATATATATATATATATATATATATATATATATATATATATATATATATATATATATGCACGGGTTTTTACAAATTAACTGTTTCTAAAGTAAGATATGCCTAATTTCTCTCCAAATTTCGACACAGCGCTGTTGGCTACTTTTTTAGCTTACCGTCAGCGTATTACATCGTTGTCAAGAAAAATTGTAGTCATATTTCCTACCGTAGATAATTGTGATGTTTTCATCTGCATGTTTATGACATGACACTTGGTAATTTATTTAATAAAAAGTCCATGTGTTAAATATTTTTGATACAATGCATTGATATTCTTATTCTTGTAATTTAGGTTTGTGACATTAATTGTGAAAAATTGGAATCGTCGAAAGATGGCCCAGTTGTACCTATGATTTGATCTCTATATATGAGTGCTGAAATAAATGGTATTGATGATGACAGCAAAGCGAACTATTAATTTCACATTTGTGCAAGCAAATAATGTTTAAAATTGTGTAACACAAGATCTGCAATAAATGATTTTGTACTTGTAATAAATGTTTTTTCTTATTGAAAACAATGTTAACTATGCACAATTGATAAGTTTCAATACTTTTGATAAACTTAAATTTTGTGACAATTATTGTTAAATAAAACATCGCACAGTTAACTACAGGAACTGTTTTTTTTTTTTATTTGCCGGGGGGGGGGAGAGGAGGGTATTTTTGTGAAGACTGATTTAAAAAAGAAAAAAAAACAGTTGGTATGATTTGCGTTTATTTCATATATTTTATTGTTTGTTCATAAAAGATTTCAATATAATAAATTGCAAAGCAAATACACTCCCAGATGGCTGTTATTATCTTCCCTCTATACCTTCAAAAGAGAAAGATAGTTTCTGCATAGTAAAAATGTGTTTCCTCACTTTTACGAAGTTTCACAAATTTTTGGAAGTTAATGAAGAAATTCGTGTATCTGCTCTAATAAAACTGTTTTTCTTTTCTTTTTTTTGCTGTTTTTCAAAAAAAGAATATATATATATATATATGGGCATTTAAAATCTGCAAATGTTAATTCATTATGCTTTAATTGCCCAGCTATATTTTTAAAATAATAGGTTTTTAAACTGAAAATATACGTGAATAAAACGGCAAATATTTATATTATAAACTGAAAACATCAGTTCATGAAACGGAAAATATCTATATTAGGAACTGAAAACATCAGTTCATGAAACGGAAAATAGTAGTTTTAAAACGGAAAGTTTTCGTGATAAAAACAGAAAGTGTCCGTGATAAAAACGGAAAATGTCAGTCTGAAAAAGCGTAAAGCATCCGTGATAAAAACGGAAAACACCACTCCTGTAAAAAAACGGAAAATTGTCGGCAACTCTGCTACCAGTACATTTTCCGTTTTTTGAGGGAATTTCAAAATACAGTGTACCAGTTGACTAGTTTTAATTTCTACCAAGAATTTAAACTAAAATTAACGCTGGCAGGTATTTTTTCACCAAAAAGGCTTCGTGACTAACATAACATTTTTGCAACCCTGAGAAACAATAATTATTATACAAGGCAATTTTTTCTGAAATTTTTGCAGTCATTCAAAATTGGCCGATATATTTCTAAGAGGTAAACAGTATTTGAAAAAAATACTACAGATTTATTACAGTTGAATATTTTTGGGCCCTTAATGGTATTTTTATGAAAAACTGTGTGTGACTAACGTCACGTCACTAACGGAACCATCGAATAACAAGCAATGAATGCATATAAAAACTTTTTGTACTTAATCTGTTGCTCTTATATTACTTTTACACTTTCTAGGAACCTTTTTTATGTTACACTATGGTTATTTCTTAATTGTTTTCTATATTAGTGTAAGATATTGAATGGAAGGATTCAGTTAAACTAATTCAATTTGTATGTGCGAAAAAAAAAATTAAAAAACTGCTTTTACTAACTAAATAACATCATTTTTGGACTAATTACATCTTAAATATCTCTCTTTTAAAAAGTTAACTTTATACAAGTTGATAGTTTCACCAAATTGTAATATTCTGACAATATACTAGTTATCGTCATAAAAAACTACGTAGTACTTTTTAACGGCAAATTATTTTTTAAAGTTTACTGATTCATCGAACGAATAGTGTTGTGCATTCTGAATTAAAATGTAATACTGAAAAAAAATATTCGAACTTCACTTCTAAACTTTTGTTTACTGATTCATTAGTTAAAAAATATATATATATAATCGAATAGAAAGTATTTCTTTAGGAAAAAAAAATTCTTTTTCACTTTGTTCTTTTTTCTTTTTTTTGCTTTGAAGATTCAAATTTACTGCCAAAAAAAAAACCCTCTTTCAATGCAAATTTTATTACAAAATACAATATTCTATCCTTATATATTGCAATTTTCAGAACGAATTTCATTTTTTTATTTTTTAAGACTATTTCACTTTGCCCCACATTCCCCTACATGCTGGCTGGTTGCGTGATGGTAAGGCGCTGGCCTTCTGCTCCTGTGGACCCAGGTTCGGATCTGAGGTGGCCAGTCGGTAGATTTCCGAGATGCAGGAAATCATCAGCGCCCGTTTCGTTCGATTTCGCAGCATGCAATACATCCTTTGAGTGCTCCTTTGGCTTTGAATTCCCTCAGCAAAGTTAAAATTTAAAAAAAAAATAAAAAAAAAATCCTTGTGCAGTTTTGCATCAAAAAGAGCCCAGGTGCCTCCATCTGGTGGAAACTGGTCGTCAAAAACTTCTTGTGTCATGCATCAACTCCTCATTGGCGTCACATGAAAGACTGATGCCTCGTCGGGGAGCGCAGTAGGTTTGGTAAAGGCAAAATTGTTTCTTACACAGCCCCATTGAAAAAAAAAAAAAAAAAACCTTCACTGCATAAAATATTAATTACTTAAGAAATATGTTACGCTTAAGGAAAATGTGACTGAAGGTTAAAAAAAAATAAATGAATAAATAAGAAATTCACCATTTATTTATCTTTCTTGATTGAAATGAAACGTTATTGTATTCAAGGAAAAAAGTTTTAATGAAATGTCTAGTCAGATTTCTGTTTAAATCTTATAGAATGTACTTTGACATGATTTTGCAATTTGATCCTTCTCAAGGTAATTAAAACCAGTTTTCTCGTCATATCTCACGTGACACCTACGTTTGTACGCGTCTTGCATAACTCAAAAACAAAAGCATATCGCACGTTTCATGCAAACGCATGGCGAAATAACGCATCATACCTCATAACCCAGGAACTTTTGTGTGCAAGATGCGTAAAATAGCAAGGTGTGCAGTTCGATTAACAGTAAAAAATGAGATGTTTCAAAATCGAAAATCTGTAGGTTTTTATTTTTTAAAATAAAGTACTGATGATTTTAGTTAAAACTGATGTAATTAAACAGCAACTGTTAGCATCACTCTACCACACCAGCGACATTCTGCAGCAATTGTTAAACCAAATTTGTCTTTCATTGGTGAGTTAAACCGCACTATTGCTACAGTATCTCACTGGTGTAATAAATTCATTTTAGTTACCAGTTTGTGGTATTCTCAGCTTCAATGAGATGGCATCTGCCTCGACTATCCACTATTCCAGATTTATGGGTTCATTACTAAGACAAAACTTTAGTCTCTGTATGCCATAACTCTAGCTGTTGCGCTGAATTTACTTTAGCTTCCAGTTTGTTGGTAGTTCTGTAGTTGACTACTTCAGACTTATAACTTCATTTCAAGGGAAAAACTGCAGTCTACGGATGTCAAAACTCGTCTGTGAGTGTTTTGCATGTAGTTTCCCTTAGTCTTAGCTTAAGGTTGGTAAATTACTGATCCTTACTTCTTAATTAATATTTCCCTTACCTTGTAGCAAACTTATAATTTTGATTTTTTTTTTGTATCTAAGCGGAGCAGTTATTCCTTTCGTCGGATGTCTTTTCATCCATAAGCTCATTCATTTTTGCATTGAAAAAGGCCTTCCTTGTAACGTCAAAACACCTGTCTGCAGTAATCTGCAATTTGTGCTTTTTGACTTTATTATTTCTTACTTTAGTTATATTTGTATTTTTTCAAGAAGCACCACATGAAGGCATTTATTTCAAACAGTGAAGTTTATGACATGTTTATAAAAAAATTCAGATATTGTATTCTAAAACAGCGAAAAATAAACAAAACAAAAAAAATCTAAATCTAAAAATAGAAAAGTAAAAAAAAAAAAAAAAAAAAAACGAAGCACGTACACGCAAAATGATTTGGAAATCTCGTGTGCTCTAGACAGCCATTTAAACGCTCACCATTTATCAGAACAAAGAAATATCCAAAAACTATCAAAGCTCCTATGGGAAGTACATAATGGGAAAGCCTCAGGCAAACGGAAATGACAGTAAAGGCATCGGGAAGAACATTGTCTTTTATGTTCTATAGATAGGAAATATTGTTATAAGTAGGTTACGGTTAGGAATGTAGGAGTGCAAAGCGAAGACAATTTGGGGAATAGCACGAGATAATTCAGTAAATAGGCGTTTTACTTTTTACGTCTTGTTAGGAGAAACCAATAGTAAGATTGTTCATATTTTTATTACAGACATATTTTCAGTTTCATTTCTATTTAATTTTCCCTAGGAATAGTGATTTACGATTGTATTTTGTGTTTATCATTATTGTTATTAATAAATGAAAGTGATATAAAATGCTCACAAGTTAGGAAAATTAAGTTTTCATCCATTGTTCTAGAGATTTTCAACAGCTTGTCCAGCGAGAAGCTTTGACCGGTATTCCATTTCTGCACGTCAGCGTGAAAACTAATTTTATATATAGGAATAATCGTAAATATAAAAGTAAGAATAAAATAATAATAATAATAATAATAATAACGATGATGATGAAAAGGGCAATAATAATTGTAAGTGTACTAAAGGTGATAATAATGATAATAATAATAATAATAATAATAATAATAATAATAATAATAATAATAATAATAATAATAATAATAATAATAATAATAACAATAATAACAGAGGAAAGGGTGCAAAAAATGTGCACAGGTATAAATATGGGCACCCCTCCCTAGTGGCTACGGAATGTACTGAAGATTGGATGCGTGGACTGTATATGGTGCCAGTTACTAATATAAAATATCAGAGAGCAGTTGGGAGCATTCTTTCAAGTAGTGTGGTACAGCAAGAGGTATTTTCTAAATTGGTGTTTTCTTGAACTGTAAGCTTTTAAGAGGTTATGTGAAATCGTTTCCATTTCCTGTTTTTATGTTTAGTTAAAAGCAGTTTCACAGTGATATCCGGAAAGCGGAGATCTTCAGGAACTTTTTGCAGCACAATTTTAGTCACGCACGCTTTTACGTTACGTGTGATAGTGACCATATTTCTTAGGTGTAGTTGGTGCAAATATGGGCCTCCATTCAAAGGGGGCCCGTAATCATACCTTTTTTTTCTGTACAACAAGAGGTGTGGGTGGAATGTGCCAAATGTGGGCTAACTTAGGTTGCGCCGGGGACAGAAGAATCATCTTTGTTTGCGACTTCTGTGCAAACATTTTTTTTCAGGGATAAATAATTTCTCAACCATTTGGTGTAATTTTATCCTGTCTTGAAACTATTTTTGGTGACTTTTTTTTTTTTGAAGTAAGTCCATATTTACACCCCATTTTTTCTGGTGCTGTTTGTAAAACGTTTTGTAAATCGTTGTTTTTGAAATTAATTCATTGCAAATAATGATTTTTTTTCCCTGCTCGCTTTTAGAATGCTTGTTATAACTGTCACTGAAAGCCAAAAATCTAGATTTTTTTTTTTAATTGAAAGTAACTTCAAATCAGAATCACACACACACAAAAGAGTGTGCCAATATTTACACCTTTTCCTGTAGTAATGATAATTATTAAGAAAATATTAAGAACAATGGTAGTAGTATAGTTATAATATCGTAATATTAAATTTAATAAAAATTATAATTTAATAAGTAAAAGAAGAATAAGAAACAGAGTGTTGTATCGGTTTTACAAACTACTATCATTTTAGGATCTGGTACCTGTAACTTAAGGAACTATTTGACAAAATGCTCACATTTTTAACGCTTTACTTGTCTTTCTTTTAATTGGATTGGAGTAAAATAGCTTCTAAGATTTGTCTTTTCAAGGTTTTTTTTTAATTGAATGTAATAAGTAGATTAAATGTTAGTTACTACATTAAAGAACTACTGAAATTAAATTATGATCAAAATGTTATTATATTTTTAAAACGTTTTTCAATGTCTCGTAAAGTTTACTATTTTATAAATAAAAAAACATGTTCGTGATTTCCTTTCGCAATTTTTCTGACCTAGCGCAAAAAAAAGATGAGAAAAAGAAACGCTGCGTTACTTGTGGTATTTTAAATCTAATATCAATTATTATGTGAAGTGAAATATTACTGTATTCCCCTACCCCCTCTGTTTTATAAATATTGTCTATATTGATGATGTTTTACTTTGCTAAATTTGCAATGTCTTCCATTTGCTATCATGTTTGCTTTTGAACTATTTTGCAATCTTAAAAATCCCAAAGCAAACACATTTTTAATTTTGTTGTTTCGCATTTGTTAATATTTTCATTTACCTGAGTTATGAAGTTTCGCATTATTTATTTTGTGTTACATTTTTTGTGTCCGTGAGCGCGATTATGTCATTTGATTTAACTTGGAATATATTCTATGAGTTTAGCAGTTGTAAATTAAAAATCTTGGTTTTGTAGAAACACTGGTTACCGTTTTATCCTAGTAGAAATCTCCAGATTTATTTCCCTTTTTATTTTAAATGTTAAAATATTTGTGATAAATGTAAATTTATTTGCTTTACTTTGACTTTGAAGTCATTTCTTCGGAAACGAAAGCAAAAAAAAAAAGTACCGTAATAATATTTATTTTATAAATATAGTTTTTTTTTTTTTTTTTTTTTTGTGACACGTATACCATATTTCGCCACAAATGGAAAATTAAAACAATCTGCGATCTAAATTTGCTTTGATTTTATCATAAACGCTAAAGAAAGAAAAAATTGAAGATTTTTTTAAAGGAGAAAATACATTTTAAATTATTATAGCTTAGAAGAATACGTTTTTTACAGAAAGTAATACATATTCGCAGTTTTACATGTCCTGTTTTCACATTTAAATAAATTAGTTTCTCAATTTTCCGATCTCAACCAAAGAAAATAATCAAAACCTTATTCAATGCCATCTAAGCTAATGGTTATAGATTATAAACAGATGTTTCACTCTCAGTAGTACTGTGCTGTTTCTGCTTCACTTCCTCCTTTAAAGATATACGAATTTTGAGAGGAGCTTAATGGACTTTCGGGCTGCGAAATGGAGATTTTGCATATTTTTTTAAAGCTGTGCTAAAGTAAAATTAGTTTGGTGGATTTCGTTAAGGCAAGAAAACATTTCATATTTTACAATGCATTTATGTGTGAAAGTTACAGGGAATTCTTTATTGGTGCAAATCATTTTTCCTTGCCAAAGACTGCAAAACAAACTTAAAAAATAAAAAGGGAACAATTATTTTCTTAAACAACCAATTTCATTCAGTTTATTCCTATGAATTCCAAGTTATATAATACTTACTAATGATATTTTTAAATTTTATTTTTTTAGGTTGAAATTTAGAAGCATGGTATAAAATTAGAAGAAAAAAAAAACGTAGATATTTCCATTAAAGCATTCTGAAGCTCAGAAGAAGTAACATTCATTGTTTAAGTATGTGCTAACTGCATGGCATGTTTTGAGGCGTACAGCCGTAAGGTAGAGTAGCTATTTTCGTCCTCTAAGTTTCTCTAGCCTGAGACAATGGGTCGCCAATGGTAATAATTTGCATTGTTTACAATCAAGAAATTTTGTGCAAGGTTTTTGAATCTAGTATTCTGCATTGCTGCTTAGGAGCACTTGTTCAGATTTTTGAAAAGTGAGTAATTGTAATAATATTTGGGGATATTATTTTTGATTTATTAGAATGTGTTTAGTTGGGTTTATTTAACATAGGTATTTGCTTAGGGTAAAATATAAAATAAGTGAACAGAGCATTATGGCACATTTTGTTTTGGCATATAGGATGTTCATATTTTCGTCCATTGCAAGATTCAAATACAAGACGATGCTGAAGGACAGAAACGTATTCATGAAGAAAAACATAGATAAATTTGGGTGTGTTGCCCTTAGCGCGTATTTTGAAAACACTAAACGTGCTCAGGGATGTAAGAGAAACAAACAAAAAAGGTTATTCGTGACGCTGTTTGGAGGGTTGAAAAATAAATCTTACAATTGTTACAATATTTTGTACTAAAAGTGTCCAATTTGAATTTTTTTTTACTGCAATTCTTTATATGTGTCTGTTATAATTACACGACTTTTAAAACATCATTAAGGCGATTAGCTCGCCATTTCGTCTCGCACGTGACCGCTTATATATTTGATTAAAAATATAATTTTTTTTAAAGGTATTGACTATAATTTTCACTTTAGAAATCGCACACGCTTAAGTGATTTCTTCAGTACCAAAATTGTGTCCATTGTTCTTTTAAATCATTATATTTAATAAAATTAGTGAAGCGTCACGTGCGGGACAAAATGGTCGTTTCCGTGGATTGGCCCATTACCCATGTATATCAGGTTTATCTAACTTTTCCGACTCGCGGCAGCCTTTTGTTTAATTTGTACCAGCACCCTAGTATTTCTACGTACTATGAATATGGGAAGGTTGCCGTCAATGAACCACATAACAGATTTCGATTTTTTTAGAAAGGAAATCCAACTCAAATTTCACGTTAACTACAGGAACAATTTATCAGTATATTTCTCTTTTAATAATAATAATCACTTTCTTTATAAATATAAACAATAAGGAATTAAAATCAAAAATAAATGCTTTAGCATGCAGTCCATTCATGGCTACCGGTTGCTATGGATGGACTATCGAGTATCTATCGATGGGCCACATTCTCAAATTTAAAAAAAATCAATGAGTAACTTACTGTTGGTCGCTGGTAGTGGACTGTATAACTTATTTTGAGAAATAGCTGAGGCTGACACAAATGTAGTTTTTCTTGGTTTTATTGAAGAACAATTATATTGTATACATCATGCCGCCGCAGTCTTACAGTTTCTGCCGTTCGTCACAGAGACCGCAGTATAAAACTGCAATCCCAGATGTGGCGTTGCCACAGGAAAAGTATAAATATATAAATTTGCATATGCACAGTAAAATACATACTCCCGGCGTTGAAATTGATAGATTTCAAAAATATTAATCAATAAAATTATCAGTAAAATACCATAAAATGCACAGAAGTAAATTGAACAGATATAAAACTCAATTACAATTAAAACATGTAAACATTAAAATAGGTATAGTTAATTAAAATCATTCACTTTACACTGGAACAGGTAAAATTGCTAACTTAGTTATGGGACGTTTGAATGTACCACCCTCAGTCTTTACCAAACAGACTCGAATGCATTTATCCCGGCCTTCGAAAACCTTTATTACACGTCCTAAGCTCCACGAATTTACAGGCATATTATCTTCTTTTATCAAAACCACTACCCCAATGGCAATGTTTTCCTTCAAAAAACACCATTTTGACCTTTGTTGTAAATGGCATAAATAGTCTCTCGACCAATTTTTCCAAACTTGCTGAATTATTTTTGTTGTTTGCTGCCATCGTTTTAATCTGTTATCAGACAAATCTAACAACTCTGGCTCTACCACTGTGAACATTGTTCTGCCAATTAAAAAATGTGCCGGAGTCAAAACCTCTATTTCTTCTGCATCATTCGGATGTGGCATTAAAGGCCTCGAATTTAAAATCCCTTCGATTTGATTTGAGATTGTTAAAAATTCTTCGTAAGTAAAAATCAATTTGCCCATTGCGCGTTTTAAATGAAATTAAAATGATTTGACACCACTTTCCCAAATGCCTCCAAAATGAGGAGATTTGGGTGGGATAAACCTCCATCTTATTCTTTCAATAGAGAGAAATTTTGATAAAATCTCATCTGGTTGACTCACTAACTTATGCAAGCGGTCGAGCTCTTTGTGAGCACCGATGTATGTTTTTGCGTTATCACTGAATAAAACAGCACATTTTCCACGACGGGATATAAACCTTTTCAATGATGCAATAAATGAATCAGACGTCAAATCCGACACAATTTCAAAATGAACAGCACGGGTTGATAAACATACAAATATTGCAATAAAGATTTTTTGTAATGCTCCTTTACGTTGATTTTTATTTTTAATATAAAATGGACCTGCGAAGTCAGTGCCAGTATTCAAAAAGGGAAATGTTTGTTGGCAGTGTTCAGGTGGAAGGTCTCCCATTTTCTGTTCTAAAAATCGTGGTTTGTATTTTGAACAAATCACACACTCATGTACAATTTTCCGGGCGAGATCTCTTCCATGAATTGTCCAAAATTTTAATCTAGATGCATGCAATAGTGCTTGCGTACCAAGATGGCAATTTTTTAGATGTAAATCTAATAAAATGAGCTTTGATAACTTATGATTTTTAGGCAGTGCTATTGGATGCTTTGCATCAAAGGGTAATTGAGAATTTGACAAACGACCTCCAAGTCTTATGATATTTAAATCTTTATCATGAAAAGGTAACAATTTTAATTTACCTGAGATTTTAACCGGGTTTCCCGATTTTAGCTGCTGAAAATCATTACTAAGACATTCATGCTGGACAAACGATAAAAGTTTCAATTCACTGCCAGTGACCTCATCTGCAGTAAAAGGTTCAACCTTCTTCATTTCATTCTTGCAGTTATAATTGAACTTAAGAATATAACTAAATACATTAATTAATTTTCGATAATTATTACTCAAATTCAAGAAATTTACCAAAGGCACATTTTTTGTAACAATTAAAACAGTTTCAAGAGTATCTTTCAGTTTACTGAAATATAACGATTGATTGAGATCATTCAGTTCAAAATAATGTTCACTTAAGAGAGTTATTAAAATCTTTGGTCCTTCCCACCTCTCCTGATTTGACAAGAGAACACTTGCATCTTGTCCACGGGAGATAATATCCGCTATATTATCTTTAGAAGAGGTATGTTGATACTGGTAATTTCGATCCATAGGTTGACTTACCTTGATGCCATTGGATACAAACGGCTTCAACTTCTCGGGAGGGGTTTTAATCCAGGTGAGAACAATGGTCGAAGCACTATACAGGTGAATATGGTCCATTAGCAACTGCAACACAGGTACAATCTTAGATGTAAGTCGCGCTAATAGAAGGAACGCTGACAACTCCAAACGAGAAATTGTTGAGGTCTCTAGAGGAGCTACAGCTAATTTACTGCACAAGAGACTCGTATTTGCGCATCCAAACGCATCTATCGAATTCAAGTAGACGACTGTTCTAAAGGCTTGTTTTGAAGCAACAGCGAATCCGCGTAGCTGAATAGTAATTGCGATAGAAAGATGACTGTACCTTGGAATTGGCACTTGATTTATAACTGGATGTTGTTTCAAAAAACTCCACCACTCCTTAGGGGGATAAGGATCCGACCAGTTGAGTAACAACACCCAAAGTGTCTGATGGAACATTTTATCCTTCGAAATGAATGGTTGTATTGTACCCTGGGGTTCGAAAATTCTAGAAATCGTAAAAGGAACTTCACCTTTCGTGTAATTTTCCTTGAGATTCACAGTCACCTTAAATGTAAAATAATCCGAACTTGAACGCAACATTTCCAATGTCTTTCCAGTCATTTCTTGAGGCGTAAACGAATGTTTACAGTTTGTGTGTAGTAAGTCGGGATGGTTAGACATCGATTTATTGAGTTCCATTTCTTCTTTATGCAAAACTTGAATGAGATCAGACTGTTGGAACTTTGCCTGATCCAAATGTTCCGAACCTGACAGAACGTCATTGACACAAAAGTCCCCGCGTGCGACTTCACATGTATCGGGAAAATCTTGATGTCCTTCATTTATCAAAGTCCCTCGAGTACGAGTGGCAAGAAATGGCGAATATCTCTCTGCGACATCTCTGGAGCTTTTCAAATTGCTTAATGACCTACTCTTTTCCTCTATTGGAAGTTTTACTATATCTCTACCAGAATCATCGCGTTTAGCCGTTTTACTGAAATATTCCTCGCTATACAACTCTTTAATAGAAACATTCTGATTTACCCCACTGTTTTCAGGTTTCTGACCTTGAAGCACACTGACGAGTGACGCTTCTTGTTTGTACGAAATTTCTTTTATCGCAGAAAACGAATTGTTAACATTTACATTTGAAGGTACTGAATTACTGCCATTTTTGTCTTTTTCATAATGTAGCAATGTATTATGCCTTTTAAAGCATACAGAGCATTTGAATGTTGAACGACAATTATACTTGTGTTGCCTTAAGCAATTTCTACACAATTTGTGATTCTTTACGAATTCTAAGCGCTGAGAAATATTTAAATTGTTAAACTGCTTACATTTAAATAAAGAATGTTGTTCATTACACATAAAACAAAGTTTAATGTTTTTATCGGCATTAATAAATAAATTTCTGGGTTTTGACATAGGATTTTGAAACCCTTTTACATTTTTGTTAGAAATACTCGTATTTAATTGATCAAGCACATTAGATCTGTTATCTATAAATTGTAATAATTCATGTAATGACGGAATTTCTTTAGTAGCTACAGATAATTCGCATGCCTTTCTAGAATCTTTGTCTAGCTTTTGAAGAACAATGTTCGTTATTATCGCATTTGAAAGATCATTACATTCTAAATTAAGCGCTTTTAAGCCTCTTAAACTTTATCAGATAAATTTCTCAATAATTTTGAGTTTTCGAAATTTATTTTTTCTAATCCTAATATTTCCTGAATATGGAGATTCACTATTGTACGTTTATTTTCGTACCTAGCCTCTAATGCACTAAACAAGGATTTAAACGTGTCCTCACTAGTTTCTAACATTTTTGCTTCACCCTGTAAGGCAGCTTTTAAATAGAATAATTTTTGAGTTTCTGAAATGTTTTCATTAGCAGAAATCATAGATTGAAACTGACCCTTAAAGTTAGCAAATTCTTCAATTCTACCGCTAAATTTAGGTAACGGAATAGTAGGCAATTTAGCAGCCAAATCAAACTTTAATGAATTGTTAGCGCTAAAGTCTTCAGTTTTAGACTTATCCGTTTTATCAGTAAACCCAGTAAGGAAATATTTAATGTTTACCTCCAGAGTGTCGCAGATAGAGTCCAATTCCATGAAGACTTCATCCCACACGAATTCTTCTTTTTCATCCAACTTTAACTCACCGTATAACTCGAAGAGCCTTTTCAATTCTTGTTTTAATTCCGAGATGTCACGTAATTTACTTTCGCATTCAACTTTAGTCTTCTCACACAATTCTTTATCTTTCTCATCAAATTTAGTTATAATCGTGAGTTTTGCCTTTACGCGTCCCCTTAATCGGTTCAACTCAGCTTTATTATATGTTTTAGCCATTTTATTATCCGGCTGCTGGACCATATGTTGGTCGCTGGTAGTGGACTGTATAACTTATTTTGAGAAATAGCTGAGGCTGACACAAATGTAGTTTTTCTTGGTTTTATTGAAGAACAATTATATTGTATACACTTACAAATATTTATAACAGGGGATCAATAAACACTACAAATAACAATAAATTAGAGAAAAAGTATAATTTTCCAAATTGTTTTATTTTCGAACAAGAGGAACATAAGAAAAATTCCAGCACTCCCACAAAACACAGCTGTTGTCATCACACCTTTTTCACCACTCGATAGTTTTCCAACCTGTGCAAACACCGTTGATATCTACTATCTTTTCAACCTCTTTCGATTTGTTGGGAGTTTTGGTTAATCTATTTTCAAAATTTTTGTTCGACACAAGATCGTACTTGCCGACAAAGCTCTCTAAAATGTCAAAGAACTTATTGACCATTTCCTTACTGAAACTAGTGGCTTTAGTCTCAGAATACTACAGAATATATAACCAACAGACTATTTGTCTTAATTAAATCTGTTAGTTTGCTCAGTCTCTTAAAACGCAAATTCCTCCAATTTTTTGGTAGTTATTAAAAACGTCTTCTCTGGTTTCAAAATATGATTCAATTCCTATTTCGGAGGGTTAATTTCTTAAATTTCTAATAAGTGCCTTTGTAACAACAGACCACATTTAATCTTCCATGCGACTGTTTAAAGTTGCTTTTAGGAATCTATATCGTCGGCAGACTTCGTTAAGGTTCATGCCACCATTTCTGTAAGGTACTGTAGCACCTTACATGCACTCACTTATTCACTGGCCATATTTTATTAATTTTTGCATTTTTATGGAACAGCAAAGTATTTGAAACTGCATTATTATGTTTTTAATTTTTAATCAATTTTCTAAAAACAATCGAGTTGAAATTATAATAAAGAAAAAGAATTGAATAAATGCTGCATGTATTACTGAGAAACTTTTGTTTATTATTATCATATTTACTTTAAAACAATTGAGCAATTTTCAAAAGTAATTGAGCTGAAGTTACAACAATTTCCATGAATGAACCACTTTGTCAGGTGGTCCACTCATGAAAACTGCTAGCGGTCCAAAGATAGCAACTGCGTCTTTTTGAATGTTCTTATAGGTGTCACTGCTGTGACGAATCATGATGAAACATGAAGTATGGGGAATTGTACTTGAAAAGGCACTTTTTAAAGTCAGTGTTCAAGTTTAATTGATCCGTGATATTCAAAGCAGTTATAACTAAATGAAAATCTCAATAATTAGTAAGATAGTGGTAGAAATCTTACCTGACCGATTCACAATGTGATGAAGTAATTTTAGCTACATGAGGACTCTGTAGTAGACGGTTTTCAGACAAAAAATGATACTAAAATGGATTACGCCTCCGCACAAACTCTGGTACGGGAAATATATATTCGCGGTCTAGTGATGGAACCGGTCCATTGACGGCAACCTTTCCCTATACATATCCGATTGGAAGACATATTGAATTAAATATATTACCATTACAGCAACAACGATTTTTTTTTTTGCTAGTAATTGAATCTGTATTGTTTTTTTTTTTTTTTTTTTTTGCAAAATGCTCGACAAATGGACCTTTCGTATTGCAGCAGATATCACGTTTCGGGTCTAATTCTTGTATCATTCGTAATAACCTGTCACGATAAATCTTAGAAAATGCGGTTTTAATTTTTAAGGGTAAATATTTCACGTGGCCCCTGGGGCACGAACTCACGATTTTTTTATGAAACACCATACAAAAATCACACGGAGTTAGATCCGGAACGCATGGTGTCCACGGAAGAGAATAATTATTGTCATCAGAACCTTGTCAAATCCAAAGACAAGGAAACTCGTTAATGAGGGGACATGCAGCGTCCGTCAGACAATGACGAGTGTTCCATCTTGTTGGAAAATGAACGACCATTTATTGTGACACGTTACAGCGAGTGATAGTAGGATTGATATCTGATGCATTACAAAAGGCTCCCATATCTAGCATTTGGGAACAAAACTTGTGCAGTTCTTCTCTAATAATGTCAACGGTATTGTTTTATTGGTAGTATATTTCTTTAAGATGCCTTTCAAGCCCTGGAGGGAATTGTTACAAAATCCGGACACTTTACAGAACCCCTCACTGATTCTTTTGGTACCCCAAGGTACCGCAGCAACCAGTTTGAGAACCCCTGAGGTGTCATATGAATCGGTTCTTATTATTTAATCGTAGCATATGGTGTGTAGAGACCAGAAACTTTAATGACAACAAAGTATGGTGTCTTTACCCAAGATACGAAACAGAATGAAGTAATATTTTACATGGTTTTATAATTACTGATACGTAAAAGGTGATTTAAAATAAAATTTTACCACAATTAATTATATGTTTAAGTTTTAAGATGTAGTTTTACTTGAGTTTTTACTTTCGCATATGAAAAAAGAAAAAAAAAGTGAAGAAATAAAAAAAAATTAAACAAATTAAAAAAAAAAACATTTAAAAATAACGTTTACTCTGTTAACAACTCTTAGTACACAAAGATGATACGTATGTTGATTTGACGAGTAGAGAGAAACATCGAAATTTCCCGAGAATGTTATACATATGCTTACAAGGGGTGTTTATTTTCATTTTTTTAGAGTGCAAATAATGATAAATGACGCTTTAAAAAGCAATACAATAACAATCTTACTTTTCTGACAGAAATAAAACACTATCTTATTTTTAAAGATTAATGCAAAAGTAGTAAGCATTATTTGCTTGACGGGAAAAAAGGAGGAAACAGAAAAAAAAAAGAATTTAAATCTTAAGTTAAGAAACTACGCTACGTAATAATTATAATGAGAAAAGGTTCTGAAAATGTCCATCAAATTAAAAATATGTATCACAAAAAAGCTATTCTCTAACTCTTTAAAAAATTGCTTTTTTTTTTCCTCAGAGGAATAAAGTAAAAAGCAAAGCTCTTAGAACACCAGATTTAACGTATCAAAACAATAATAATTATTTCTTTATAGTGAAAAAAGTCCCAAAAATGTCATTTAACATCAGTTTTTAGATCATAAAACTTCAACTTAACATATATTTCTTTCTTTCTTGTTTCATTCTTTTTCTAATATGGCAATTATTCTAATTACTATTTTTTTTTTTTTTGCAAGAAGACATTATTTTGATTGGCAAAATTATGCATTAAATGATAAAAAGAAGAACGCATTAAGAACACGTAAACGCCATTTTCTGAATCAAAACTAGAATAAAGTTAATGATGGTGCTTTTTACTGATCAGTACTTTAGAAGCCTTTGATGTAATAAATATAATTGGTTTATTATTATCAGTATCAGTAGTATTACAGTTATTCCGTAAATATAGTATCATTCGTCAGACCGGGAGTGACTAAATTAATATACTCAAACATACTTTTGTATTTCATTATTTGAACACATTTTAAAGATTTTTTTAAAAAATATGTATGAAACATATTAGACGTTAAGTACCTTCTGATGACTTCTATAAGTAGGTAAAAAAAATACTTATTTAATATTTAGTAATTTTGCATTTTGCGCTCTCTCTCTCTTCTAAACTCTGCATTTTTTAAAACTCACGGCTTGGATGCGGCGTAGCATGCTTTAAAAAGCATGAAATGGATACTTGAGTTAAGTAGGGATATGTATAAAATTATTATTTTTTCCAAAAATCCCACTCTTAAGAAGAAGTTTGTAACTTGAAATTTTAACAGACAATGACATTGACGTCTATCACATTTAAAATATTTAAAAAAATGACAGCAAGTAAAGTGTTTCCAGAATAAACTTTAAAATTTTAAATAAACTGCAATATATGTTCAAATAATAAAACTATGTAACAACAATAAAAATACAGAAAAGTGTTTGAGCATAATAACTTGGGCACCCTCGTAATATTTCACATTAACGTTTTTAATTTATTACATCTTCATTTTTTGTAAGAACAGAGAAGTCTATGTTTTTTGTGTTAAATCAAAGGTTAGTTTTGCAATTTTTAAATGTTTCTCGATTGTAAATATACTGTTATATGCAAAGTTTCTTTTTAATTACTTCTTTTACTGCAATATATTGAATTTTATGTCCAATTATTGACAGAATTTACGCATCACTAAACAATTAGTGTCTGAAATGGCTAATTTGTGTATTATAGCTATGTTGAAAAGTTAACTGTACTCCTCCGTAAACCTTGTTAAGCGTCAGAAGTATCCGAATGATTTCAACTAGTAAAGAACATACTCAATGGAATTGTCAAAAGCTTTTGCTTATGGATATGTCACTTACCTGCTGCAATAACATATATTAATCGGAATCCGTTCGTAAGTTAGTATTTGTGACAGGACTTCAACAATAAATGTAGTAGGCAGATCTGTAAGTAATTGACGTGAAGCCTGTAATTGACCACTAGAGAAAAACAAATGTAAAAGAACAAAAAGTAGAAACTCTTTGTACGATAACCGAGTAGTGGAACTGACCGATTGATGACCGATTTGTGGGATCACATAAGAGAGAGATCACGACCCACTGTTTCACTTTGTAACTGAGCCGTTTATTTCAAAACCCAGTCAAGCGATAAGCTTTAAAATTTCGAAAAAACATTTTGAACTTAGTATTGACATTCTTCTACAAGGGTTAGGATGTTTAAAACCAAATGAGATACATATTTAGGCATATTTCTTTTAATAAACAATGATGTAATGATCATTGAATAACATAGTATGGTTATATAGATGTTTTTCTTAGATTAGCAGTTCTGTCACTTGACTGGTTTTTGAATATATATATATATATATATATATATATATATATATATATATATATATATATATATATATATATAAGGGTGGTCCTTATTTTTGAAGTTGTAGATATTTTACACGACGCCCCCTCAATTTGTTCCATTATACAAATAAATGATCCATGCAAAATTTTAAGTCAATCCATGAATATTAACACGTGTCCCTAGGGCCCCCTTTTGTGAGTTTTAAAGAAAAAATTGCGGATTTTCTCATTTTTATGTAAAAATATTCCTAGGTTTCATATTCAAAGTAATTTTGAACCTCAGTAGATGTTGCTACTTCCAGACCAACCATTCTCTCACTTTCATTCCATAAAATTTTACATATTACATAGGGTACATGTGCACCAATGGCCTTGGGACAGGCATACCGCTATTCGCGCTCGTTTCAAACCAAGCGGCAGGGAAACATTTCTTTCAACCAAGATGGACACATGGGATTCTAAAGGCCATTAATGAATGGCCTAGACCATTAATGAATGATTTTTGACAGCAACAAATTGCCTCCTCCAGGCTTTGGGGATGTTGGTTTAGAAAATTTTCTGTGTATGTAATAGGTGTGGCAAATAGGGTCACTAGGCTTCCATGCTATAAATATAATTAATGACAATTACATTTTAATTCGCTGTTCTTTAGTTATATACTTAAATGTTTATGCATTCTTATACTTTAAATTTTGAAAAATCCTCGATTACCTTACCATAAAAATAACTCTTATTTTCCATATCTAAAATAACAATTTAAAAAAAATCCAGATCGGAATAATTTAAAAATCTATACTTTAAACTGTCTTCTATTTCAGTATATAGTCCTTTATTATCATTAAATTCCTCTTGCAATTCACAAGATTTAGAAACTGAAATGGGTCCTAACCTGTTGAACCTTTTTTCTATATCTGGTCTACCACAGCGCAAAAAAGCTAGACAACTATTGAGATCTGTTCGCATTTCATCAATGTTAGACAAATGCCATATTAGGGACAAAGAATCTTCTCATTTACTAATAGCCTATGTAGAAGCAGTAAAATTAAATTCAAATAACCTTATGATCAATCGTACATCCCTTAAGAGAGTAAGAGAAAATCTTCGAGAGGTAAAATCAGATTTAATGAATTTAAATTTAGACTTTTTAGTTATTCCCTGGGATACAAAGCTACCTCCAGATGTAGCTGAAAAAAAAAAAAAAAACGCCCATAGGCTTACCATGATAGCTTCAGGTTCCAATGTTGAACAGCTACTCAGAATTTCTGAGATATTTCTTCAGTTGTATATGATATCTTAGATTATTGCTCTTTATTGCTAACTGTTCAAAGCTGTAGTGTTTTTTTACAGCGGCTTACAATACCGGCCGTATAAACTGTGCATGTAATTTTTTTAGAGCAAAAACTGAACGGTGATATATTGCATTTGTATTGCTATCATCATGCACTTGAAATCGTACTGCAGAGTTTCTTTAAAGAAGTTCTTGCCTTTCTTAGTTCTCTAGACTCGATCTTCCATTATTTAAGCGCTTCAAAATTAAAAAAATACACATACCACTTAAATTCTAAAAGAAGAATTTGATGACATATTATTGTTCATAGAAAGCGGAATTAAGAAATATTACAGAGAATTCTCATAACGTGTAATAATATTTCTTGGTGAAGTCCTCCCTCCTACAGGGATATGTTTTCGGCAACCTGGAGCTTATCCCTGACCCAGAGGGATGGCAAAAGGAATTTCTTGTTTGAAAAATTACATATTTAGGAAGCAATTTAAATTGACACTACATGAAGAGATTGCCCGTAAATGCTGTTTTACAGTTCAATGTTGTATGAAGATATAGTTTTTCACAGCAACCCATTCTAGGCCTTTTAAATTAATATAAAGTCTAGTGTCTAAAAAACCCTGCAGCGTGCAAAATGATGACAAACATGCAGCAGAAGCAGTGATTGAAAACTTCATAAATCACTTATGGTACTTAGGGGATGAAATAGTACCTTAGTCCGTATTGAATGAAGGAATTAACTGTGAAGATAGGAAAAGACTACTTCAAAAAAATGCTTGCTGAATAGGAAGACGTGTCTGATGATTATAAAAAATTTCAAATAACAGTAGATGATTTGGAATACTTTCTTAGTAAAGATCTTCCTCTTTATAGAATCAATTACAAGTCAATAAAACTGTTTGATAAGTTACAAGCACCATAAGATGTTTTCCTCTTTGAAGCTTCCAGAGGGAGCGAATAGGTGTGGACTACTTTGCTTTGCCAGAATTGCAGTCGGGTAAAATTCTTGTCATTTATTTGCAGTTCTGGCTCAGCGTTGACCATGTTTCCAATGATGCTCTTGGAACTTCTTTGATAAATCAGGAAGATGCCTAGCTATTATATTATACATTCCAAAGATTACTTTAATTTTCCAAGCACGCGACTGGCTTTTAACGGAAAGATTTCTGAATTTCTCAGGAGGTTTCCAGGATAACTGCAGGAAGGTTACTGAATTTTAGCGGAAAATATTCCTGGATTTTGCAAGATATGTTACTGGCAGAATTTGGGCATATCAGCTGCCCATTATTTTCCAGAAACGTTTCTGAATCGTTTTTACATTGTCGAAACAACAACTCCTAATAACCAACCATTTATTTTGGAAGTAAGAGGTGGTCAATTTTGTCTAATATGCGATGCGTGCTAGTAATTATCAAATAATAATAATGATTAATATACATTTTATGATAAAGCTCAATTTAGTTAAAAATTGACTGAAATTTTAAATAAACATGTTTAAAAGTTTTGTTTTTGTGCTTTCAAATTTTAAATCATAAGTCATTTTTTTGTGACAAAAGTTACTAAAATTCCTCGACTGAAAGTATAATCAAAATTGTTTGCACTACATAAATAGGTTATCTTATCTTATACAAAAATCGCTTGTTAAAGATATTTGATTCCTCGACTAAAATTATAATCAAAATTGTTTACATCACATGGGTTCGTTACCTTATCCTATACAAATATTGCTTGTTGGATTTACGTTTCATAACCGATCATTGGTTTTACTTTTCCATTTCGACTCAAAGATAAATGATAGGAAAAAAAAAACATTTTAGTTTCTTTTACATCGTCTACTTTAGTCACGGAAAGAAAAAGAGACTACCTCCTGATAAATGCGAATGCGTAAACATGATTTGTCAATCCCAATGGCTAAAGTATTACTAGGCTATTTTCTTTCCTCCCTACACTCGAATTTTGATGCGTTTAACAATATTTTTGGCAAATGTGTAATTCAAAAAACAAACCATGCTTTACTTTAAAATCATTATGTTAGTTGCAATTAATTTTTGTTGATGAAAGCTTACATATCATGACTCAAGCCAAATAAATAATGACGTGCAACATATATTAAATTATTTATTGTATTTAAACTATTTTTAGCGGATATACTGCAGTATTTCAGTTCTTTACATTTTGTTATATTCTTTATATAGTAAAACTAAAAAAATAATAATAATGATAAAAATAACAGCTGTTATGCATTTTCGTTCAAAAACAGGCTTTTTGTATAGATATATTAAAGTGTTTTTCTCTAATTGTTTGCATTTTTTCTAATCATAAGAGAAATTTAAGGAAAAATACCTTTTTAGCATAAAAGGGGTAAGCATAAAAAAAGTCTTTTAAACTCACATAAGCAGAAATTGTTTCTTTCTGCTGAGCAATAAAAACACAAAATCCCGCATTACGATTTTTGTCAGTAAGTGCACTTTGCAATTACTTAGTATTGATGCAAATAAGTAAGAGTTTTCAGTTTTGCTCCTTAAAAAGTTGCATACTGATGTCGATATTAAGCTCAATGTATTCAGCTTCCATAGTTCAATGAGAGTTTCTTTTGATACCGCACACAAAATCCTCTCATGGTTTATGGTCCACAAAGTATTTTGACTATTTGATGGAAAAGAGAAATTTCTAATGCTTTTCTATTTTTATTATTATTATTGTTTTATTTTATTTCTGAATAATAATCTGCAAATATTTCCTTTTATCAATTTATTCCATTGTTTTTCTTTTCCATTTTCCATCTGCATAATTCCAGCATTTTATTTTAAGTTGCTTCTTGCTTTGATGGAATGCATTGCTTTGTAATTTGATTAGTTTTGAAATTGCATTATGTACTTCAGTTTTTTTATATTTCCAATTCGCTTTCTTAGTTTTTTCGTTACTACAAAGAGTTATCAAACTACACATCTTTATATGTGAAGCATTTTTATAGAAGTTTTATTCACTTTAATATCAAATGTCACAATGCCATATAAACTGGTGAATGATTAAGGAAAACCCGGGCAACGTGAATACCTTAAGCTTTTCCTGATTATTGACGTTTAGTTATAACTTTAGAAATTGAAACAAATGTTTATAATCAGTCTTCATTTAATGAACTTGCGTACTGCAATAACAGTTGTCCTTAATATTAATTACACTATTAGATATAAGGCCAGTTTTCAACAATGGCATTAATATATCCACTTTGCCCAATACCCCGGGTAAAGTGGATTCGTTACTAGGGCAAAGCGAACAGCAACATTATTTGCCATGAAACTAAACATTAAAAATAAAATAACCATCGAAAATAAACGGAACATATCCGAAAAACATTTTTTTGCTACAATGGTAATTATTGTAGTTATTGCAAACAAAGAAATTAAATTTAAAAATAAAATAAACGACGAAAATAAAAGAAACATATTAAAAAAAAAAATTTTTGTTGCAGTGCTAATTATTGTTGTTATTACACACAAAGAAACTAAACTTAAGAATAAAATAAGCATTGAAAATTAAAAGCTCATATTAAAAAGCATTTTTCTACAATGATCAAATTATTGCAGTATCTATTGTAACAAGCAAAGAATTTAAAAAATAAAGTCAACATCCAAAATTTAGGAGCATATAAAAAAGAAAGAAAAAGAAACATTTTTCTTCTACAATACTAATCATTGCAGTTATCACAAACAAAATCATTACCACATTCGAATGCTGAACACTCTTTATGACACCACTGAGTACAAATACATTGTATCCTGTTTTCCATTGGCTCATCATCTTCTTCAATGAACATTTTATCATAGAAAATGCACCTTACATCATCAAATTACTTTACTTCCTTCTTCTTATCATTCATTTATGCAGTCCTATGTTTTGTAGCATTGATTTTTGATTAGTCTTTTTGGTACTTGGTCTTTTTAATAGTCTTCTGAGAAGCTTTAGTCGAAACTTCATCTAGTTACTTCATGACAGTCTTTTTGGATTTTTCAAATTTTTGTCTCTGACTGTCCTTTAGTGGAGTACTTCTCTGGAGTGCAAGTATCTGTAGTTTTTGTTTACGTGCTGTTATTGGTTTAACAGGCTGAGGAATATGTAGTAAAACTGAATGAATGTAGTAGTTCGTAGAACATCCAGGTTTGGGTAAAGCGGTGGGAACATCATTGCTTTGAATTTATTCTGTTGTTTTAGATCCTATGGGAGTATAAGGACGGTCTTCAATGGTAGTATTGTCTTGAGATCTTAATATTGAGGGACTTGGATGAAGTAACTTGTCATGACCGGGCAAAGTGAATATGGTATTCACTTTGCCCAATCCGCTTTGCCCTTCAGGAACAGTTTTGAGGTTTCTAAAAATTACTAAAAAACCCAAGCATCTAAACTCGTCGTCTACGGATAGTTGAAAGCTACATGATCGTAAATCAAATCCTACTCATAACAAAGAACATGTCACAAATAGTATTAAAGTTATAAATGAAACACTAACCTCCGTAAACTAATATTATTTTCCCCACAACATACTTTGTTCGCTCACTGGCGTCCTGTGAGAGGAACTCGTCCCGACGTGTTTGCCCCACACGGAGCGGCAACAGGCGACCGTTGCTATGACAACGCGGCTGCCGGCCAACTAATTATCAGGGAGTTATAGGCGAAATTAGCTTTGCCCGGTGTATCCACTTTAGCAGGGTTCCCCCTATGTGTAATCAAATTTCATTTCTATATTAATTTTGTGCATTGATTTTCATTCAGACATGAAACTTATTTACGAAAGGGCCGCTCAAAGCGGGTAAGTTTTCGAAGAGCGCTAGAAAATTGTAGTTTTGGATTTTTATCGCAACAATTTCGGTTTTATTTGCTAGCAAGGTTCTTGAACTTCAAAATAAAAAGTGTTTTTTGTATTATTTCAAATCAAATATTTATTTATTATCAAACTTTACAAAATTTGAAAAAAATCACTTTGCCCTACCAGGGAGACCAAAGCGAGTAAGGTTAAAGTTGTACTTTTTCAATTTAAAGTCATCAGATTTGTTTAAAAAACATAAAAAAGTAACTGATTTAATTAACAGACAAATCAATTGATATAATAAAACAAGTTTTTTAATTTAATCTTATCCTATTTAAATATAAAATCTAAGTCAGCACTCGAGTCAAGAAATTTTAATAAAGATATGATTAAATCCTATACCCGCTTTGCCCGAAGGCACGTTCTTTATTTCAATAATTATAACCTCAAATGTAAAAAAGAAACAAACAAAATGACTAACGTAGTGTGTATGTTGACGGCGTCAGAACAATGTAATATTAT